>NW_014013604.1:29378-40177 GCF_000611645.1 Monoraphidium neglectum
CGGCCGCTCCCTCGGGCGTGTCGCCAACGAGCACCGCACTCATCGCTTCTCGCTGCCCGCCGACGCGCTGCGCGGGAACGGCGACGGCCAGAATCAGCTGTCCATTAAACTGAAGCCAGTCAAGTCTGAGGCGCAGAAGGACGCCGCTGCCTACGCCTATGCAGTGCCGTCGACGGCGCACTTTGGCTCGTTCGCGGAGCACAAGGGTTTCATCCGCAAGGCCGGCTCCGACTTTGGCTGGTGCGTGGCAGACTGACCAGTGCCTTGCGCTACCTTACAGCCGGCCGCCACGGCAAGCTTCAATGCATGTCTGGCGCTACCCCGCCCTGGCCAGGGCGGCCTGCACCGCCACGCGCCACTTATGCGAGGCGACCATGTCGACGCACCTCGCCATCCCTGCGAAATGGACTGCCCACGCAAACCCTTCCTTGCTGTTTGTCATGCAGGGATTGGGGCCCTGCTCTCGGCCCCGTCGGAATCCACGGCGCTGTTTATCTCATCTCCTCTGCCCCCGCCAGCTCTGATCCCGACGCGCGTCCCGTCGCCGCTGGGTCGGGCTCATACCTCCAGGCAACCCACCTCCGCCAGCTGCACCAGGGCGCCGCCGGCCCCGTCCGCCTGACCGCGCACATGGTCGTAGCGCGGCCGGCCACCGGCGGCGACGACGCAGCCGCTCTGATCGTGCCTACGGGGTCGGCCAGGCTTCAGATCCCCGAGCTTGGGGTTGACGTGTCGCAGCAGTTTTCAGGTGGTGATGGCGCGTTTGACCAGGGCGGCGCCTGCCGGCGCGTTGCGGGTGACAACGCTGGGGCCCGGGTTGAGTGCGACATCTTCCTGCAGGTGGGGTTGTAAAATTAGCGCGCGTCCATTGCATGTCGTCAGTACAATGCGAAAGCCGTGGCCGCGATTTGCCCTTGTACTTGAGCATGAAATTTCACCAAAGTATCCACTTCCCTCAGGCAACTACAAGCAGCATATTCTCGTGCAAAGTCGACTGAGACTTTGCTATCACCCTGAAGCAATCCTTTTGCCAAATGTTCTCCAGGTCGACATTCCCAAGAGCAACATCGAGCTGTGGTGGCCCGCTGGCCATGGGCCCCAGAAGCTGTACGACGCCGTCGCCACCTGGCACCCAGCCGGCGGCCTTGGCAGCTGCTCAGATGCGCACATCATCAACACCGACGACCCCGCCGGGATCGAGGACGCCAGCAGCCTCACCGTCACGGCTCAGGCAGAGGCTGCGCCGCTCGCGCTGCAGGCTTTTGGCTGCTCCGAGGCGAAGAGGCAGGTGGGGTTCCGGACTGTTGAGCTGGTGACTGTCCCGCTGGCAGAGGCGGCCAAGGAGCTGGCACCTGGCACAAAGCCTGCGACTGGGGACGGAACTGAGGGTAAGCCACCGAGCGGGGTGGGGTGGGGGGTGGTTGAGCGCAACTGCGACGCGGCAAGTCCAGCTGTAGTGGACGTTGAGACACACGCCCCTGCATCGCCTCTGCTGCATGGGAATATGGTCCAGGGCACTGCTTTGCTGCATGCCTGAGATAAACGCTTGGCCTGCACCAGCATTGACATTGCTGACAACCCCATCCCCGTCTCCCTGCAAACATGTTGAAACAATATAAAAACCTCACCACCCTGCAACTTACCGTTCACCGTTTGCAACCACCAACAAGGTCTGCAATAAGCATGACATTTGAATCCCCTGACATGGATCCACACACCTGGCATCCCTTTCCGTCACCTCCCCAGGCGAGAGCATGTACCTGCGCGTCAACGGCGTGCCCATCTTCCTCAAGGGCGCCAACCTGATCCCCTTCCACGCCGTGCGCACACAAGTCACCCCTGAGATGATGATGAGCGTCCTCAAGTCGGCCACAGATGGTGAGTTGCATGCCCTGGGTCTGGCCAGGTGCTGCTCAACTGCGATGCGTGGACCTGTGACGTAATGCTAAGTGCGTTGTGACGACTCCATAGAAGCAAGATCGTTGTGGGGACCCTCGGTCGTGCGCGTTGCAAGCGTGCGGCAGCCTTGTTTGTTGTGCGTCAGGGGCTCCCTGGAGCTCCCACATCGCAAGTGCAACGCCCCCCCTTTGCGCCCCGCGCTCGCCACCCTGCGCAGCCCACTTCAACACGCTGCGCGTGTGGGGGGGCGGCATCTACCAGACCAATGCCTTCTACTCTGCCTGCGACAGGATGGGCCTGCTGCTCTGGCAGGAGGCAATGTTTGCGTGAGCACCACCAGCGGCAGACGATAGTTGCAGTCGGCGGCTTGCATAAGCCGGGTCAGCCAGCAGCACGCAAAATTGATTACTGCAAGGGATATTTGCAAGAGATCCCAAACAGCGGTGCTAGATCCGGCAAAGGCCCTTTTTGCCACATGCATCTTCCCTCAAATGCTGCTTTTGCCGAGCAGCACCACAAAATTATGCCCAACCATCACTGATCCACCCCACCCATTCCGTCATCCATGTCCCTCTCAACCGGGCCGCTCAGGTGCGCCCTGTACCCGGCCGACCCCGAGTTCCTCTCTGACGTACGCCAGGAGATCCAGGAGCAGGTGCTGCGCATCGGCCACCACCCCTCCATCGCGCTGTGGGGAGGCAACAATGAAAACGAGTGGTCCCTCACATGGTGCGCCCGTCACACGCTGCCAGGGCTCGCTCGGCTTGTCGACAACAATGGGTTATCAGTATACCTCCCATGGGGCAACCCTGTTGGGTGTCACTGAGCGCCTGCTAACAGCGGCGCGCCGTTTCACAGATGTGTATGCGATGTTTGCGCGCCCTCACTTTGATGCAAACCCTCCCAATTCCACAGGTACGACGAGTCATTGCAGAACCGCCAGTTCTACCAGAAGGATTACGTTAAGCTTTACTTCAACACCGTGGCGAGCGAGATTGTCAAGGTGTGTATCAACCTCCCAATGCACTATTGATTGCATGCCTGCAAGGGAAGGACAGCATGCACGGCTTGCTCCAGGATGCGTGTGGTGACGCCTCAGCAGCTGAGATGATTGGCATCTGACAAATGCACTTTACGCTCGCTCACCCGTTCTGCTCCCTGACGTGAAACACTCCCCTCTCGCCTCTCACCTTTGCAGCTTGACCCGGAGCGCCCCATTGTCGACTCTTCCCCCACCAACGGGCCCTTCTACACTGGTGCTACTGCAGAGGGGCAGCTGCCCACCAGCCTGAGCAAGGTTCTTGAGACCAAGCGCTGGGGCGACGCCAACGCGGCCAAGTGGGGAGACGGTGGGTAGCTCTACAGCAAGCACAGGCAGCTTTCGCGCGAGGGGCACAGCTGAGGGGATGTTGTGATCAGCGATTGTATTTGTAGAAGCCTGGATAGAGCTGATGTTGCTAAAAGTTCTACAGTGGATGTTGCATTGCATGCAGGATTCGCGTAGCACCACGGTCAAATTGTACAAGTGCGCTCCTCTATTTCCTTCCGCCAGCTTGCCGGTCGTTGCTCACCACCTGCACCCTCCTCAGGCCCACCTGTCCCCTGTGTCACCCCCGGCGCTGCGCCCCCTTGCCCCACGCACACACAGTGCACCACTATGACTACTGGCACGACTGCACGGCCCCCGGTCTGGTCCCCGCGGCCCGCATGATGTCGGAGTTTGGCTGGCAGAGCGAGGCCCCCTTTTTCTCAATGAAGGCCGTCACCCAGCCCGAGGACTGGGGCACCTGGTGCGGCTCCTTCATCGTAGTGCCTGCGCTTGCTGTTCCAACATCTTCGATTGCCCGCTCACGTTGCCAGCATCGCTGCACGATGAGAGCACGGTGGCATAGCTCTCGACTCTGTTGGTAAGCAAGTGTGCGGCGAGCCCTGTCACTGTCACAGCGTGCGAGGGCATCCGCCGATGGCTGTTTCAGGAGTGCCGGTCCACTCTGGCTGGATTCGGCAGGGCCCCTGGTGCCAAGTACCGCCAGCGCTGGCAGGATCACGGCATTAAGATGAAGACCGACCAGATGGGCATCGTGTTTGGAGGCCTGCCCTCCCACAACTTTACGTCCGAGGTCGCCTCCACGCGCGCACAGCTCTACTCTGACTGGATCTACCTGGCCCAGGTGAGCTTGGCGGAAGGCGACCGGTCACTTTCTGCTGCGCAGGTCCTGATGGCAGGACCATCAGCACACGTTGGGCCAATGCATCCTCGCGCTCCTGCTAGTGTGCCCGGCCGCCACATTTTGCTGGCTTGCGCCCCTCCAGCAAGAGACTTGGGCCTAATGAATCTGGCGGTCATCGGTCCACCCACCCGTCCCCACTCACAATCTCGCACGCATGTAGCTGCGAGTAAACTCCTGCCCATCAATCCCCTCTGCCCGCACCCCGCAGGTGTGGCAGACTGTGTGCTATGATCACACCATTTCTCTGGCGCGCCGCTCCATGCATGACCCGGCCAAGCTGTCCATGGGCACCCTCTATTGGCAGCTCAATGACGTTTGGCAGGTGCGGCTAGGGTGGGGGGTCTGTGATGTGAGTAGATTGGGTTTGCACTGGTTACACACGAGCAGTGGCAAGCTGCTGTCTCAGCTTTCCACCCATGATAAAAGCCGCAGGCTTGTGACTGACTTGCCGCTGGCCACTCCAAACATGCAATCCACCTCCTGTTAGTACAAACACCAAACCACCACCATCACCGCCACCACCACCACCACCACCACCGCAGGGCCCCAGCTGGTCGAGCTTTGACTACATGGGCCGCTGGAAGTACCTCCACCACGCGCTGGAGCGCACCTACGCGCCCCTGCAGCTGCAGGCCTTCGTGCGTCCCGAGGACGACACCGCCGCCGTACTCCTTGCGTACGACGAGGCCAAGCCCCTGCCAGGGACCGTCGCCGTGGATATCTACCTGCAGGCCCTCTCCGCCGGCGGCGCCGGCGCGAGCGGTGGCGACGCGACCGCAGATGCGGCGCCGACGTGCCTTGGGGGCGCAGCGGCACGGGCAGGGTCGCGGCGGCTGGTGGGATCGTTTGAAATCGAGGCGGGAAGCCTGATTGGCGCAGAGCCTGCCTGGAAGATGAGTATGGAGGAGCTGCTTGCCAAGTTGCCTGGCTGCAGCCGCACCAGCTGCTATCTGCGCGCCGTGGCGCGCGAGGTCGAGGGTGGTGCCAAGGAGGCTGGCAGGCGCGGCGGTGCCAAGGGGATGCTGCTTGGGGCTGCTGGCGAGGACAATGCGGGGCAGGTACAGGTGAGACGTGTTTCTGGGCACAAGGGTGATGGCTTGGAGGTGGTAGGGGCACAAGGAGGGGGACAAGCCACCATATTAAAGGGCGGTTTCAGAAAACTTGAAGTTTGTCTCACCTGCACAATTGCCAATGCAGTGCTCACTTACTCTGCTGAGAGTGCAAGCTGCCTGACCAAGCAAGTGCAGAGTTTTTCTGAAGCGCTTGGGGTGTGCCCCTTTCCCTCGGCCCACATCAATTGGCTCACATTCAACTCTGTCCCTGTCCCAATCCTCGCGCTCATGCACTTTGTCAACAATGCACCCTTGCAGGAGGCCGTCGCGTTCTTCTCTAAGCTCAACGCACTCAACCTGCCAGAGGTCAGCGTGCGCCCCCACTCCTTCACACAAACTGGCCCCAAGACCGTCGACTTCAAGATCACAGCTTCTGGCGGCACCGCCGTCCACGCGTTTTGGGACGCCTCGCCCGTGGGCCGCTTCAGCATCAACGCCGTCCCGGCGCTGCAGCCGTGCAAGACGGTGGCGCTGCGGTTCGAGGCTGTCGAGGAGGTCAAGGCGTCGGATCTGGCTGACAGCCTGACAGTGTGGACGATGAATGGCGCGCTGCAGGGCAAGCAGCGGCCGGCGCTGGGTGCAATCTGAGCGAGGCGTGGCGGCCTCCCGCGGGCTGCTTGGAATGTGCCCCCTTGATCATCCAGGACGACACGCATCCGCTCAACGAATAGAACCCACAAGTACTGACTACGTGCGGCACCCCAAGACCTCATTTTCAGGTCATCTATCTCATCACATCTGAGACAAGCCAATGCACCAGGAATAGATGCAACAGCAGTATGGGCGGCAATGATCAGGCGTTGGAGCTGGCTATGTGGGCTTGAGTTGAGGCAAGGCAACATGCAGCGACCCCAGCACTGGTTAGCAAAGGCTGGGGGCAGCCACACTTGATGGGTGCCACTTGAGACCACTCAGATTTATCAGCAGCTTTCATGATTTGTTGGCATTACTAACACTAACCTATTCATGGCAATTAGCAGCACCTCGTTGCTCGATCTGTGATTGGCACGGCCACTTTCAAGGGTCTAGCCACGAGGGCTCAAACCCCAGAAACAATGTGTGGAGGGGATTTCCAGGTGGCCCAAAGGATCAAGACAGACTGTGACTGGCTGCAGCTACGGGCATCAGCTACGCAGCTACGGACGCGCCTTGTGCGTTGATGTGCTTGCCCATTAACCGCATTTTGCTGCATTTGTGTGTTTCCTTCAGGTCGTGGCCGAAGCGTCTTCGCGGTGGGGATGTCTGTTTTACAACTGATTCTCTGCATGAGAACTGGAAATTTCGAGTACCTGAGCACACGTGCGAACGCAGCCACAGTGGTGCACGCTTTTTGACACACTGGTGCGGTCAAGGCTGGGTACCATACCCTGATGAGCAGTCAACTGTAAGCCATCTCGACAGCTGGCTCAAACCACATGCAGGCTGTGATGTAAATATTCCCAAAATGAACGCATTAATGAGTAGATGACAGACTCCGTGTACGGGCGTATTCACAAAGCGCCTGTGCATTGCACGATCTGGTCACACGGTATGATCGGACTTGTCGCTTGGTGCCTGTTTTATTTGATCGCGTCACCACACTGCGTTCATAAAAGTCTTTCACATTCTCTTGGTCATATTCGTGTCCTGATCGTGACACCATTTTTTGCAAGATCCACAGATTGCGCCATCACATTGAGAGTGCGGCTCGCTCATTCAGCAAAGATCCACAGAGGCAGCCTGCGTGCAATTGAACTGGGGCGCAGCACACTCATGGCGCCCGACCAGGCCAGCACACCTGAGGCCACGGTGCCAGGCCCAGCACTGCGCATCAAGCCACTGGGCGGCTCGACCCTGGAGGTTCCCATTGTGTGCCTTGGGACGGTGAGCGCCTAGGATGCGAGCAAGCCTTTGAATCATGCAAATCGAAACAGTCTTCGCCGCAGCTGGCTGCGGGCCTGCTGCAACAGCACTGCCAGCTCGCGAAGCCTTGCCTCCTGCTGTGCTGCGCCGCGCGCAGATGACCTTCGGCAAGCAAAACTCGGAAGAGGTGCGCCGCATGGCGACTCTTGCACATCCCGCCGTTCCATGGGCGGCTCTGGCAGCGCGCATGGCGGCATCGGTGTCAGCCGAACGGGGCGCAGCCGCAGCCGTGGGGCTGTGTGTGCCTGGCAATTTGTTGCTCGTCCGCTTGCTCTTGCCTGTTTTTGGAGCCCCCGCCTGCAAGTTCTGCCAGGCATAGGCTGGCACGCCTACGACGTATGAAGTCAAAACGCTGGGTGCTATCAACATGCGCCGCCCTCTGCTCCCTCCCAAACCCTGATCAACAGGAGTCCTTTGCCCTCCTGGACTATGCCTTTGAGCGGGGCGTCAACTTCCTCGACACCGCTGAGCTGTGAGTTGGGAAGCTGCCGAGAAGCCGCACAAGGCCGGTTCCGCAGCGGCGTCCCGCGATCTTTCGAGGGCGACAAGCTGTGAGGGCTTTTGCATGTGCATGGCGCTGCGGCTGATCGTGCCTCCAAGGGCCCGCAAGCCCTTCAATCTTGCAGCAGCTCATCCATCGGTCCCTCCCCCCAGCTGCTTGCCCCCCTTCAGGCCTTCGCCTCAACCCCTCAGCCTCGACATGCCGATTTTGTTACAGGTACCCCGTTCCCCCGAGCCCAGCGACATCTGCTGACACCGAGCGCATCATCGGGCGCTGGATGAAAGCCCGCAGCATCCCCCGCGACAAGGTGCAACACAGGGCGCCTGCACGGGCGCTGGGATGGGCGTGGACATGGGGTCCCCTCTCTTGGTTGACAGCCAGGCGCAGGGATTAGTTAGGGCCTGTCAGCCCAACTGTTGATGGCTGTGGGATTGGGTACGAGCGCCTGCCTGGCTGGTGAAGGTTTGGAGTGACAGACCGAGCGACCAGGGTGGGGGTGCTTCCTGTCGGCGTGCCCGCACGCCCTGCGCACAGCAGCATTCCTGCTGCTGGGGTGTCACGCGTCATCAAGCTGGCTGAGCAAAACTTGCGTGGGCCTGCACATAAGGAAACGGATCCACTTTTTGCTCTGCTTCATCCGTAATGCATCTGAGAGCCCACATTCATCCTCACTTTGCAAACAACCCTGCTTCTCCAGATCATAATCACTACCAAGGTGGCTGGGGAAATCCCTGGCCTGGACAGAAGCTTCATTGTAGCCGCCAGGTCAGTCAAATAGGAACGCGCACTTGTGGGGATGAGCGTGGCACATCAGGGATGCTGCTGGCGAAGGCATGAAGCCTGCCCCAACGCCATACGGCGCCGGATTCTTCCCGCTGGCAAACAGCATGGTGCACCGCCAAACGCGGCAGCAGCTGCAGTCTGAGGCGCCTGCAACCCAATCGTTACATCATGATGCATGCGCGACGCAGGAGCGAAACCCCAGCTGAGGCTGCGTCACAGCCGCAGCCCAAGCTGCGTGCCGCGGAGATCCGCGATGCGTGCGAGGCGAGCCTGAGGCGGCTGCAGACAGACTATATCGACATATACCTCATCCACTGGTGAGATGCAGTGCTGTGTTCTGGGGTCGTGGCCTAGGACCGGCCAGTGCGTGCGTGGATTGCCTGCAGCCCTTGCTGGTGTAGGCGTTTGGACAGAGGCCGCCTGTGTGCTGGCAATGGTATCCAGGCGTCAGGCATGCTGCATGCACCTGAGTGGCACGTCAGCGCGTGCTGTAATGGCCGTCAAAGTGCCTGCACACTTCCGTGTCGCCGCCTGACCACTCGGCACTCCTCGATGCCCCCAGGCCCGCGCGCTACGCGCCGTGCTTTGGCAAGCGGCGCTACCGGCCGGAGTTGGAGCGCGAGTCCCCCTCAGTGGAGGAGCAGGTGGAGGCCATAGGGCAGCTCATCCAGGTGCGGCTTGATCCTGTTAGCAGGGAAGATGGCGGCCGGGGCGAGCAGTGGGGGATTGTGAAGCGGCGATGTGCATGGCAAGCGATGCAAAGGAAGTGCGGCGGGCCTGGCAGCCAGCGGTCTGCGGGCGAGGCACGGGGGCGAGCGATGCAGATGTCTCGTAGGTCCCCCTGCCTGCCTGCCTGCTTGCGTGCCAGCTCGCGTGTTGGAACCAAAGCGTAGGTGCATTGGCCTGTCATGCTGCCCTCGCAAACCGCCTGAGCGAGTGGTGCTGGCGCCAGTACGGACCCAGGGTGTCGGCTCTGCTGCCATGCAAGTGCCGTCAGCGCAACCCTCGCATTCCTGCGACGGCCGCACTGCCTCATGTGCGCGGCCAAGTGCAGGAGGGCAAGATCAAGGAGTGGGGGGTCTCCAACGAGACGACGTTTGGGGTGTGCACCATCTGCGAGGCGGCCAGGAAGCTCGGGGTCAAGCCGCCCGTCGCCATCCAGAACGACGGTGCGTCGGGCCTGCGCATGCTGTTCCACAAGCGCATGCGCAAAATGTGCTTCGCTTTGCACGCATGGCCCTCTTGCCTGCCTTGCTGCAATCTCGTTTAGTGTGGGCCCTTTTCGGGCAAGCAATGCAATCGGCCCCCTTCTCACCCTCACTCCCGCACACTGCACATGCAGTGAGCCTGGTGCTGCGGTCGTACGAGGGCGAGCTGGCAGAGGCCTGCGCGCCGCGCAACAACAACATAGGGTGGGCAGCGGACAGCCGCCTGCTGCTCCGCATCTTGAGACAGACGGGCGCCGGCCGGCTCATGTTTCACCCTTGCACTTTGCGTTTATGACTGCTTGAGCTTCTGGTCTGTGCTGCAAGCTAGGCTTGGCATTCAACCAATAGCACCACAGTCCGCGGCCTGCTTTTAACCAGGTGGGGACAAAAGGTCAAAATTTTTAATATCCCCACCCTCATGCGGCCAATCCAATTACTGCTGCCCCGATCAATCCCCCCCCACACACCTCAGCCTGCTGGCGTACGGCTGCCTGGCGGGCGGCACCCTGACCGGCAAATACCGCGGCGGCGTGCGCCCGGAGAAGAGCCGGCACACAATTTTCCCAGGTGAGCCGGCCGGAGGGGTGCACGTGGTGGTGATTCGCCCCATTTGTGGGTGTGCGGTGAGGTTGGGCTGACGTCGAATCTGGACAGGCAGGGACTGCCCATCATCTGTTGCGCAAACGCCGCTGCCTTTCCTGGCTTGGACCCCGCTGCATCAGGGTGTCCACATTGCAGCGCTCAAGCGTGTGCTGCCCTGACCAACTTTGACCCTGTCCATGGTTGTGAGTCCCTTTATCCTACCGTCCTGTGACCTTGACCGCAACCCCCCATTTTCTCACCTCCAAGGCTTCCAGCCGCGCTACCTCTCTGACCGGGTGGCGGCGGCGACCGAGCGCTACGCTGAGCTGGCGGAGTCGAAGGGCCTCACGCCGACGCAGCTCGCGCTGTCGTGGGCTGCGACGCGCTGGTGCGCGGCCGCGATGAGAGGCGACGGAGCGCACCGCGCGCCGACTAAGCTCGTACCGCGGGCGCGGTCTGCTGATACAGTAGTGTTTGCGGCTAGCCTGGCGCGAATCCGCAAGACTCGCAGGCCCTGGAGCGCCGAAATGGCACAAAATTCCGCCCTAAGGGTCACCATGACGCACCCATGTTTGACGCG
>NW_014013604.1:41034-63163 GCF_000611645.1 Monoraphidium neglectum
CGGCAGCCCCCACCCACCCCATCCGCACGCCTCCATGCACCTCGGACCCGCCTCCACCCTGAACCCTGAAGGTACATGGCGTCTGTCATTATCGGCGGCACCACCGTGCAGCAGCTCAAGGACAACATTGACGCCTGCTGCCTGGCACTGGACCCGGAGGTCGAGGCGGCGGTGGACGAGCTGTACCTCACTTTCGGCGACGCCAACCTCACAGACTGACGCGCGGGCGGCGGTCACGTCACAGTACGACCGACACGGGCTCAGAAACGGCGATGACTGGGTTGCGATTGCATTCATGAAATTACAATGAGCGCAAACTGCTGGGGCCGCCGGCACTCTGGGGAGCAGAGGCAGCCCGGCAAGGCTGACCGCTGGCGGGGTCGCGTCCTCGGGCCAGCGGCGCCACCAGGGCCGGGTGTATTGCGCCACACATTGCGTCCAAGCCGCTGCGGCGGGGACGGACCACTGGGCTGTTGCTGGGCTACCCACTGCTGCACTTGTGACAGACTCTCAATTGCACGCTGTTTGGCACAGCTTTGCACGCAATGCCTAAGAAGTGGTTATCATTTGGTCACAAGAAAATAAAAGCTTGCCTTCTCACCATCAAACTGCTTCTTTTGTCTGTGCTGGCTGGCGTGCACGTTCATGGCAGCAGTGTGGCCCTGGCGGCCTGCTGTGACAGCTACTGTCAGTCGAGGGAGGTTGGCCTGCTGCGGCGCAGAACAAAAACAACAGCAGCATTCACAAAGCTGGGGGCCTGTGCTGCCTGCATCACAGCGCCTGGCACAGATACACACAACCTTGAAGCTCCTGCTGCGCGTTCAAACCGGTGTCATCACCATGGCGTGCTGCCCCTGCCCAACCTGCATGCTGCTTTCGCGTCTGATTACAGCTGGAGTGCACCGCAGGTGGCAAGTTCAGGCCGGCAGACTTGGTTGCTGCGCATGTGCTATGCCACCCACGGGCGCCGCCTACGCTTGGGCCACGTGGTCAGCTGCGCTTGGCAGCGGCGGTTTGCTATAGAAGCGGGGTGCACTACATTGGCGGAAAGGCGGTTGGGAATCAAAGAAGCGAGTGAAAAGAGAATCAACACCAGTGGCTGGTCGGTGTGGGCGTCTGTCTGATGGTACAAAATCGCATTGGGGCGCCGCGCATTGGGGCGCCAAAAAGTCGACAGTGTGCGTGGGAGGGTCCGTCGGAACCAATTGACGAGACGAGGCCGCTCAGGGCGCCGGGGCCTCGTTCGTGGGGGAGCGGGCGGCCGCATTCCCTTGAGGCGCCAAGCTCCGACACATGCACCCCAATGGAACCCGTGCCGGCAATGCGGACATGGGAGGGGGGAGTGCGCTACACGCGCTGTGCACGGTGCTGAGCTGAATTTGCAGTGCGTAGCGAGGAAGCCCACCCTGTTCCAGCCACTATGCAACCAGCATTCAATGGAAGGAACGGCGAGCCGAGGCGCGGCAGAGCGCCTACAGATGAGGGATGGTGCCGATTCGTGCCGCGCGTGTTTGCTGGCCAAAAGACGAATGGTGTCGCAGGACGGATGGGGCAGCTCCTCGCGAGGGCGCCAGCTGCGGCACGGGAGCAGGCGGGACGCGCCCACCGCTCAGTGGGCATACAACTCTTGCGCCTGCCGCCCCGCGCGGCCCGCAGACAGCACGACCCCTGCGGGCGCCGCAGCGACCGCTGCAGCGGCACGCGCTGCTGTCTCTGGGTCGGCCGCTGGCCACCAGCCATTGCCGTCCTCAGAAGCCTGCCCTGCGCCCAGCGGTACCAGCCGCGCCTGCTCCTCCTCCTCGCCGCCGCCGCCGCCCGCCGCCGCGCCCCCCATGACGGCAGCAATTTCCTGCTCAGCCGCCGCCACACCCGCGGCCCGCGCGGCGGCCTGCGCCGCGCCGACGGAGTTGGTCCCTAGAGGTCTGCTGGGGGGAGGATAATCAGGGTAAGGGTTGCAGCATTCACGTGGCCAGCAAGCAGAGTCGCCTTGCGGGGATCCATAACGCACACCATCCTTGGGTGCTGGAGAAAATGGATGCCAGGTTTGGGCCCATCGCACGACCCAGAAGCGCTCACGCGTGCCCACTGCAAACACGGCCTGTGCTCTCACCTCGACCCTTGGGAGGCCAGCAGGTAGCCTGCGCCGTTGCGGGCGGAAGCTGTCTGCTGCGGGCACAAAGGCGGGGGGCGGCGGTGGGGTTTGGCGGCTGCGGCAGTGGGGCGGGTGTCCTGGGGTGAAAAGGTCGCGCAAGCGCGCGCTCGCACACGGCGCAGCAAATGCATGGCACGGATAGATCAGGCGAGCGCCCTTGCATAGGTGCAGACACACCCTTAGCGGGGTATGGATCACGTAAATGGCTCGCGCGCTCTCCGCAACGATGTCGCCCTGTCCAGACGCACCCCTAACACTGGTTGGGTGGGCGACGTTCTTGAACTGCCCACCTCATCCCCGGCCCCCCACTCCTGTCCGACTGCTAAGCCAAAGTCTGGGTGCTTGCAATCACCAAACAAGACTGCAATCGACCCTTTCACAAAACACACGAAACGTGATCGCAACAAAACCCAAACAAGACCTCGGCCCAGCCCTCACACGTATGAACCGGTTCTTCAGGCTTCCAAACGCGCACACACACATACACACACACGCGCGCGCGCCTTCCTCTGCGGCCACCCCAGCCCAGCCGCACCGTCATGAGGCTGATCTTCCGCACAGCGCCCGCCCGGTCGCCGCCGCCGTCCTGGCCTTCGGCGCCGCCCATTGTGAAGGTGCCCTCGGCGTCCGGGTTGTAGGGGGATGCCGCATGGTACACCATGGCCCTGCGCGGGATGGACGTCAGAGGGGGTTGTCCTCAGGGCGCGGGCTTCTGGGCTGAGATACTAATGGGATTTGCCAAGAAGAAGCTGGGGGGCCGGTGGTGCAACTGGCAGAGGCGGTGTGTGATGAGGGTGCATGGTGAGATTCGATGCGTTCGATGGCGCAAGATTGAGGTGGTGATGTCGGGGCAGGAAAATGCAGGCCGGGCCAACTAGAGGGTAGAGGAGCAGGTTGAAGAGTGTGGTCGCCATGTGCAGTTGATGGCACGTGCGTTGGGCTGCACTTCCGAATGTGTTGGTGGCAGCGAGGGGGGAGGAGTGCAGCTGGAGGGCAGGGAGGCAACTGTGGCGTTGCCAGGCAGGCCTATCGGGGCAAAACGAGCGGCCAGCCGTGCCCACGGAGACCCATGGTCTCACTTGAGTGCGCTGTCGCGGTCTCGGCACACAAACGCGCCAGTGGCCACCTGGGGTGGGGTGAGGCGAGAGGCGGTGAGAACCAACAGCAGCGGACAGGAGCGACCGGAAGATGCACACATGCGCGCATGTGTCCCCCTACATGAAACATACACGCATCCACACACACACACACACACACACACACACACACACACACACACACACACACGCACACACAGCCGCACCTGCTGGTCAATCGCCTTTTGTTCTCGAGCCAGCTGCTCCAGCGCCCCCCCATACTGCGACGGCAGCTGCCGGTTGAACCATGGGTGGCGCTTGATGCCGGCCACGGTGATCCTGCAGGTTTGGGGCGGTCGTGCCGTTTCGCGGGGTCACAGCAGAGGGGCTGATGGCGGAGTTTGGGACAGTCAAGTCCAGGGTGCGGCGGTGGTGGTGAGGGGTCGGAGCAGGCGTTGAGGGGGGGGGAGAAACGGCTTGAATGGCTCGTGTCAGCAAGGCGGCCGCAAAAACAGCAGTGCTTTTGGCAAGGATCAGGCTTTGATGCGGCAGGGTGCGGCATGCCAGGTCAGCTGCATCGAGGGGGCCCGAGCCCCCCTAATCCGCGGCGCACGGCCTGCTCGGCAGCCTCTCGTGCGATGCGCCGACCGTTCCGGTGTCCGCGGCTGACGGCTGCTCGCTGGCAGCATCTGTTGTTTCAAAACTCAAGGTTCTACAGCATATCTGGGCAGTCCGCCTGGCTTCGAGACTATCTTTATTGGTACAGAGCTGACGTACGAAAAACTTTTGACCCAGTCAGCGTGGTATCAAGGGATGTGCCCAGGAGGGTGCATGCAGGTGTGTGTGCTGCCCACCTCTTGGGCTCCTCCAGCTCAAACATGCGGTCAAGCAGGTCGATGCAGTCGGGGCTCAGCATGCCGCAGTCGTGGGCGATCAGCGGGTTGGCGTGCCACTTGTCCGTCGCCTGCGTCTGCATCTGCCACACCTGCCGGGGGCGGGGCGTGGAGGGGGGGGTGGATGGGGGATAGCGAGCGGGGTAGTAAAAATGGGGTGCGGCGGCATTGACTCTCGGCAGCATGTCGCGGTCGACACCAGCCCTCAAACTGTCTTCGACGCTACAACGGCATGTGTCAGCGGCCGCAAAATCGTAGCCGTCGACTTCAGGTCACCCCAGATCAGATCAGATCAGATCACCCACGTGGGCGCTGACGTCCTCGAGGTTGTGGACGTTGTGCATCTCGATGCCCTCAAAGGGGAAGCGCCCGATCAGCATCACGCACAGCATCACGCCCGCCGCCCAGATGTCAGCCTTTGTACCGTCGTACAGCGGCTGGGAGGCGGGGGGGCAGGGCAGAGTGTGTGCCAGTGTGCTGTGGTCATGCGCGAGTGCTGTCATCCCGAGACGAGGCGGGGGCCAGGAGGCATGGATGTGAGTGTGTCGGACAAGCAGGGGTGTCGGCTTGCAGACACAGGTTGTGCGAGGCAGCGCCGGTCGGCCGTCGAGCGGCAAGGGGGCGTGTGGGCGAGGCGCGGTCGCCGCACTCGAGCTTGCGCGGGCGGGCGCTGCCTTGACTGCGGCTGTCGGGCCACGCACCTTGGACGAGGGGCCACCCAGCCCGAGCTTGGCACCCAGCAGCTGCGGGCTCATGTAATCCTGCAGAGGTCAGGAGGCGCGGGCAAGGATTCGGATTGAGCATGCGCCAGCAGATATCAGGATGCTTGCATCCACCACCACAGACGCGCACCCCAAAGCTGCCCCCCCCGGGTCCCAGCTGCGCAGCAACCCCCCAACTGGCCGGCCCCGCCGCGCCGCCTTTGGCGCGACAGGCGCGGCCCGCCGTCGGCACGGCAGGCCCTGTTGCTGGCGCGGCGGGCGCCCGGACGACCCACCGGCGTCCCCGTGATTGTCGTCATCTCCGGCTCCCCCATCCAATTGCGAGCGAAGCCAAACTGGGGTCGGGCCCAAAGGAAGGGAAGAGCAGGGGGGGAATGAGCTGGCCGGCCTCTGTGAGTGGAGCAAGGCGCCGACTGCCACTCGACAGCAACAGGCGCACCCGGCGGCGTCGCACAGGCGGCGCAGCAAACTACGGGGCGACTTTCCCGCCGGGCGCAGGCGGCGTGCAAGCGGCACTCCTTGCTTCAATCGAGTGATCTCGACACGTTAGTCATGCATGACTCACGTCGCAGAGCTTGATGCGTGGCGGGTCGTGGTCGTCCAGCAGAGTGTTGTCCATTTTCAGGTCTCTTCAGGAGGAAAAGAACATGATTGCGGGTACAGCCACAGGGGCCGGAGTGAGGAGCTGATCAGGGCGAGCTGAAGGAGTGCCTCTAAGGGTCAAAGGTCGGGCCGCTTTGGCCATCAGGCGGGACTGCGACGCCCTTGGCCCGCCGCTCCCCCTCCCCCTCTACCCAGCCATCGACGCAGGCTGCTGCGGCCGGCGCCGCGGCCCACTCTGCGCTGACCGACTCAACCGAGAGCGCCCCGCCGCCCACGGTGCCGACTCCCGGGCCGCAGAGGGCAGGGGGATGGGCGAGTGCGCGGGTCCAGCACTGGCAGTGCGATGGGAGGCTGTAACCGCATACAATAGGGGCACGACCAGCCGACCTGCCTCTGCTGCCGACCTGCTGGCACGCTGCTGGCCGTCCCAGTGACCCCCCTCCACAGGCCCGAGCCGGCCCCCGCCCCCCACCTGTGCGCGACTTTGTGCTGATGGCAGTACTCCACCGCGCTGATGACCTGCCATGACGTCATCGAGGGTGAGCGGTGGGAGCAAGTGGGCCAGGGTTTGGCCCCGCCCAGCTCTTTATCATGCGGCAGCACCCGCACGCAACGGCACCCCTTGAAACCACCGCCACCGTCTCACCAAACACAAGCGTACGCACATTCACAGACAAACGGTTGTGCTCATCCCCTCGACACGCACACACACATACACTCACACGCCCATCTATCTGGCTCCTTTCCACCCCGATACACATTGAGCACACCTATAGACCACACCTGCAGACCATGCATACAGATGACACATGCAGCCCCCGGCGTCCCCCTTCCCCTCACACCTGCTTAAAGAAGTACAGCGCCTCGTCCTCCTCCATGACCAGCCCGTCCCGCCTGTCAAAGTCCCCGAATTTAAGCAGGATCGACTTTAGAATGTAGTCCGCCATGTTGCCGCCCGCCACATACTCCATCACCAAGCCGAGGTGGGTCCTGGGGTGATTCGTGGGGGCGTGCGTAAAAGCATGTGTGTGTGCGTGTGCACGCGCGCGTGTATGTGTATGTGTGTGTGTGTGTGTGTGTGTGTGTGTGCGCGCGCGCGCGCGCACGTGCGTGGGGGCCTGTGAGCGGCCGGAGCGGGGGTGCAATGAACAGTCACCATAAGTTGGTGGAGCGTCTGTCAAAGTCTGGCAGGGCCGCTGGAACCATTGGCTGCTCAGCTGCCCTTCCCTTGATCCCTCACCCTGTAACGACCCTGCCGCACTCAGCCTCTTGCAGCCCCGCTCCCTGCCCTGGCCCCTGCTGCGGCGGCCCAACACGCCACTTGCTGCGCCGTGCGCTTGATCGATTTTTGTGCATGCATCGCTGTCGTGCGTGCTGTCCGCGCTTTGCCATCAACACATACACACACACACACACATAAACATGTGCACACACACACACACACATAGACCCCCAACCACACGCGGTGTGTGTATACCAACACACTGTGTATATCAACACACGCATACTCACACACACAAGACACATCAAAGCGTCCCAACACGCCGCCATCACCCGTCCAGCCCCGCCCCAGATCACGCCACCAACCAACCTCGTGAGCACCACCTCCCTCGGCTTCACGATGTTGAGGTGGCCCTTCCCCAGCTCCGCCCCGATCTTGACCTCGCGCATTATGCTGGTGCCCATCACTGGGGGAATCGGCCGCCTGATGAGCTTGATGGCCACCACGTCGCCGCTGCCGCGCTCCTCGCATAGCCAGGTGTCGCCCGCGGAGCCAGAGCCCAGCAAATGCTTCACGTCGTATGCCTCTGACAGGCCGCCTGGCGGGGGATGGGTGGCGCGGCGCGCAGCGCGGCGCGGCGGGGGGCTGTTTCGGAAAGCGGCCGGGGGCAGCCGGGGCGGCCAGGAGAGCCGTGGGTGGGTTGTGGAGGGGTGTGCGCACGCCCAAAGCGCGTGGGGAAGCTGCATCGTCACCCCCGCAGCGGCGGCGGCAGCGGCGCGCCGCGATGCATGGCTAGCTGAGGTGTCCGTTTATCTCCGCGTGGCGTGGGGGCATGACGACTTGTGCGCGCGAAGTGAGAGACTCAGCCACGCTGTGCCCAGCGGCACTGATGCGGCGTCACGTGGCGCCAGACCCCTCAAGCTCTCGCGAATGCCGCGCCCCGCCCAAAGTGTTGAGTGCCGTGCAACTCGTCAGCTTGCCCACCGCACCTGTCGGGTCATCCTGAGGCTCCGCCCCACCCGCCACGGCGGGCGCGCTGCAGCATGCCCCCATGTGCGCCGCCGCCCGGGCGAGCGCCTCCGCCGGCGCCCCCCTCCCTGGGGCGTGGCCGGCCCGGGCAGGGCGAGCGCCGAGTAGCGGAGCGCCGCTGGCGCCGTTGCAAGGGCCGCCGTCGCTGCCGCCGCTACCGCTGCTGGAGGTGTCAGAGGCTCATGTGGTTCAAGTTGTCTCGGAGCTAGTCTGGGAATTAGACGGGCAAGAGGGTTGATGAAGCTTGATACCAGTCTCAGCTTAGGGATTCGCTGAGGCTGCTGCTGCTCCGCTCTGATGTTTGGCGATTCAACCAGACTCAAGATTGCACACTTAATCGGTAGTCGCTTGCCGATCTTCGAGGCTGGGTAACAGGCGAAGTCGATCAGCGTGGGGCAGGGCCACTCGCTACAAGACACGCTATCGAGGTCTTAACCGCTGACGAGAACTCGGCTACGTGGGCTCCACTTGACAGTCAGTGACTGTCGGCCCGCCGAGTGTCGAGGGTGACACATGCCTGCGCGCTTGCGTGTGCTGGGTCGCCCTGTGTGGGGTGCCGGCACAACAGACAGGTGTAGAGAACCTGATATCAGTATCGAGGGGTACCGGTGGCACGGGTATGGGCGGGATACCCCAATCGCTTTGAGCACACTGCTGCTTGCCACACCTGCCATGTGCGGTGTCTACGGTGGTGACCACTCTACCCCTCGGTAATCGAACCTTCGTCAATGCATGCATGATACGACGATTTTTACACATATCAGCTGCAGAAGGCAGACCGCATTCGAAACACCCCAGGCCTTGGGCCTTGGCAAACGGCACTCGCAGCTGCACAGGGAACTGTCAGGATGCCTTTTTTGCGGGCTGGCTGCCACTCGCTGTGCGAGGCCGCACAGCTGCACCCATAGCCTTCTTATTGATTCTGTGAGAGCGTGGAGTGCTGGCAGCAGACGCAGCAGCGCAGGGAGCTGCGCATCTGCTTGCCGCTGACAGATGACAGTGCGATTGTGGGCTCGATGTGGCCGCCATCCCAGCGTTGCACCGCCAGACCAGGTCAACCCGCTCCCCCTGACCCGGCATCTGCTGGAATCTGGACCCCTTGCGTCACACCTGCCCACCAGATGACATTGCCCAACTTACCAGCCCGCCAGCTCGCCGCCAGCGCACCCTGCCCAGCCCACCAGCAGACCAGTGCACACCAGCACAAGAGCACCCAGCAGCTGGAATATTCCGCTGTGCTGCATCCGACCTTTCTTCCTCCTGGGCCTGTCCAGATCAATGCTTATGTGTGACCACGTCGTGGGAAGCTTTCCAATACAAGCTGCTTACAATGCTCACCCCATCAACTAGTGCGTAAGGTACATCCCTGGGCGGATAGCAAGCCCACAGCCGCGGGGCCCTCTCACGCGCCGGCCGCGCGGTGCGCGTGGCCATGCGCAGCCGCCCCGCTGGCTGGGCACCCAGCGGACCAGGTGCACGGGATTCAGAGGACATACACCCGTAATTGCTGGTTTGTTTGGTTGTGTGGGCTGTGGTGGTGATACACGTGGCGCCGTCGGGCGCGCGGGGCGCCGTGCTCGGGCCTTCTCTCGTTCAAATGTAGGGGGTAAATCAGGGGGGCGTCGGCTCGTGGGCGCGCTGCCGCGCGGCTGCAGAGGGGCCCCAAGGTGAGGTGCACAGGGAAGCTGCAAGGACCGTGCATCCTGCTTGAAAAGGGCATCCCATGCGGGCCGGTTCGCGGAGCCGCGGCATACGCGTGTGGCGCCAGAGCCCCCGCATTTGGCGCAGGCGCGCGCCAGGCCTGCACCCCCTAGCCAGCATCCCCTACCCAGAGCAGCGCCGCGGCGCCAGCAGGTGCTAAACACAATGCGGCAGGCGACGCGAAAACAGCAGTGACAAGAGCGGAGCGCGCGCGCGCGGAGCGGAGCCGCCTGGCAGGTTGCTCCGGTGGCGCTGCGAAAGTGGCCGCGCGCTTGCCGCGGCTGAAAAGGGGCTGAGCAGGCGCCGCGGCGCTGGCGCCGGCGCCTCCCCTTTGAACCCTGGGCACGCAGGCGCGGCGCGGCCGAAAAAATGTCGGCAGGCCGGTGGCCGAGGGTCAATGGACCGACGGCGTGGGCGCCGTGCGCGGGCGTCCAGGGGCTGGCCCCGCCCATGTCGCAGGAGAAGCGGCAGGGACCCATCGGGAACTCAATAAGGCCAGCAAAAAGTTGATTGATCCAGGGCAGAGGCTGCATGGGGGGGCCGGGCACGGGCAGCTGTCCAGGCGTGATGCGGCCGGCCGACGCGGAGCGCGGGGCGCGCGCATGTGTGCGCCGCACCCTGTCCGAGCTGCCAGCGCCGCCCACACCGGCCGGCCAGTCAGCTCGCGAGCCGCGCGCCGAGCCGCCCTCAGTGCGTCCCAGCACACAGCAGGCCCGGCATCGCAGAGCCCTTCAATCCGGGTTGTCGTTCCCCTCGCAACTCTCGCCGCTCCATCCCAACCTCATCCCACGCCACACGGTCCCTCCCTGCCATGCCCTGCACTGCTCTGCCACCCATCCATCCCGTCTCTCCCCAGACCCCACCCAACCCCACCCGCGCCGCCGTCAGCGACGCTGCCTATGACGGCTGCTTCGCCTTTGCTCTCATCTGCTTGTTGTCTCCTCTCAAAAACCCGTCGCCCGCGGTGCGGCTGCGGTGGTGCTCTGTTGGTTCCTCGGCGCCTCCTCGGAATTGGGAGGCGCCAGACCGGGCGCACATCCAGATCAGATCCGACCAGACAGAATTAGTGGCCGGGCTCCATGGTTGATATCAGGCCTGACGCATCAGGTGGGGTAAGGGGGGCTGCGTGGGCGCGATGGTGCGGCACGCGCACAGGCACTGCCCACCTGGCACTGGGCAGGAGGAGGTGAGGCCCCTGCCCCCCTAACCTGCGTGCTTGAGCTGGGCCTGCCAGACTGCCTTGGTCGCCCCAGCAACCTTTTTGCCGAAAGCCCCAACCAAAACCTGTTGATATGCCTGTGCTGCCCGAAACTGTGCATGACGCAGGCCCGCACGCATCAACACACGATGAGACACAAGCAACAAGCCACGCACGCGCGGGGAACCCCCAACACACACACCCGAACCGTGTCCCGCCTCACCATTGAGCCTCAGGTCCTCCACGTATCCCTCCGCCTGGTCCTGGGCGCACGCCACCACCAGCGCCACCCCACTCTCGTGAGCCTCCTGCATCACGTTCATGGCGTCGTCCACCTGCGGGGCCGCGCAGAGCCGCAGACACCGCGCGTGGGGCGAGCGGCGGGCGTTGGAAAGCCGGGGAATGGCGTGCGTGGCGAGTCGGCGGCGACGCTTGTGGCCGGTGCGGCGGCGGGCGTCGGGAGGGGCGGCAGTCTGTGTGCGTTGGCGCGCCGGCTGCTGTGCTCCTCACCGTGATCTCAGACACCACCTTGAGCAGCACCTTGACGACATACTCCCGCCGGTTCTGCGGTTGCAAGGCAGACGCGGGGCGGCGAATTAGCACGAACGCAAGGCGCTGCAATTGGAGCCACCGAGGGCTCTGGAGGTCGCTGCTCGCTGACGCATGGGCACCGCCGCGCCGCCCCACGCGGCACTGCATGCGGTCGGGCCGCTGCCCCGGCTGCGCCAACCGTCAGGGGCGGGCCGCCGCGCCGCGGCCCGCCCGACGCTTGACGGCCCCCGCTCACGTAGTTGTCATTGTGCAGCATGACCTTGTAGATCGGGGGCTTCTTCCGCGCGCCCTCCGTGCTGTGCAGGATGGGGAGGCGGGGCGCAGCACGTGGGCCGCGGGTTGCAATGGGCGTGCCTCTCGGCCTCACGCACTGCGGCCGCGCGCAATGCGAGCCCCACGCAGCAAACACTGCTGCTGCTGCTGCTGCTGCTGCTGCTGCTGCTGCGAGCAAGCAAGCGTTGCAGCTGGCAGCTCAAACCCCTCCCGCCGCACACAGCAGCGCGGGTGGCTGTTGGGACGAGCTCCCCTTGTAACCCTGGTGCAGAGCAGGTGCCACCGTCTAGGGATGTCGCCCGCTGCTCACCTCTTGCCAGGAGTGGTGATTGTCTCATTGTCAAGCAGGCCGCTGCCGCCGCGCGCCGCTTGGGGCACGACCAGTGCTCTCCGGCTGCCTGCGGAGGGCAGGGATGCGGTACCCCCTGAGGGCGAAACCGCATGCTGCGCACGCGCACGCACACGCTGCTCGCCACGTCGCCGGGCAGGGCTGCGTCTGCGTGCTGCAAGGCGAGCTAGGACGAGAATGTTTCAACCTGTAGGATCCAAATGGTCCTGCTGGCCCCTGCAATGACCTCCAATGCCCGAATGGACCATGGTGCTCCGGCTTGCAAGACCTTGCTCGCCCAAATCACCAGCCTCTCACCAGGACAGCGCAGCTTTGCACGCACAGTAACGCTGCTGGCGCCAGCGCAGAGGGTACGCGTGGCAGGGACCTAGGGCAATGAGTGTTGGGTGAGTGCCGACTTGCTGCAGGCCGCTGCGCGCCTTGCCGAGCTCAGGGACCGCTGAATTACCTTCGCCCTGTTGAGAGGCGACGCCAGCGAGGTCGATACCGCGGCGAGAGCCATTCTGACAGTGCGTGCTGCGCGCTGCTCTTCGAAGCCACTCGGGCGACGATGTAGGAGTGCCCACCGACCACCAAGCACGTAGTGATATAACAACTCACATACCCGGATTGGACAAGGGCACCCTGCAATGAACGGGGTCGCACGTGGTGGCGCCCCTGCACCTCCCACTAGGCAGTTGCAGGCTGCACGTCCAGGGCGCAGGCCCACATGCCGCTACCACACAGAACCTGTCGCGCAAGGAAACAGTAGCATGTTGGTGTCGATCGACCAACCCTTGCTGTTTTCAGATTGGGCGAGTCCAGGGACTTCGCACACACCCATCGAAGGTCTTGACTGCTTCAGCGAGTCAGCCCCCAGACAGTCCGACTGCCGCCCTGATTCGATGTTGACAGTGCGCTTGATGCTGTGCTGCCTCTTTTAGGGGCAACTCCCAGCCGTTCCAAGGTGCGCCCAGGCGATTAGCGAGTGCCCGGCTGCTGCGCCTTCTGTTCGCTTGGTGTGTGGAGAGCCCAAGGTGGTGAACGTGAGGGCATCCCCCGGCGCGCCCAGCAGCCGCCCGAAATTTACATCCCAAAAGCTACAGAGCCACGGCGCAGGCCAAGGCAGAAGCTGCTCAGAAGGTCATGGCACAGGTTCGTCGATGCAGCGAGCAGGGCGCATGCAGCGTACCAGGCGGGGTGGCCCCATGCACATGCATGGCTATCATGTGGGTCCGCACCACCCAAACACGCATTGGACTCCGCAGATACATGTCCTGATAGCGTACAACCAAAGCAGACCGCATGCACCTCCTGCGGACAGTCAGGTGCATGCTACCCAGTGTGTGTGTGTGTGTGTGGGAGTGAGCGCATAGCCGCACCAGCTTTGGGGGTGGCCGCTTTCAATATTTCAATAAGATGGCAGGGCAAAAATGCCTGTCGGACAGCATGCAGGGTACAGGTGCACACGAAGCAAGGAAGCGTGCGCACGCACAGAGGCGTGCGCCATGCCCACAAGCAGGGATGCAGCGGCAAGCGCCCCGGGGGGGGATGGCTGGTCAGGTGCGGCGGAAGGGGCCGGGCCAGCGCACCAGCCAGCACTAAGCGGGGGCCCGATGTCGAGGGGATTTGAGGTGAGGTGACACGGCGTGACCAAGGGGGTGGCGAGCGCCTTCAAGGTGTGTGGCTGCGGCCCGAGCACTGACGCCAGGTGCGACCTGGCAGGCAGCTGCCGCTGGCCATGCACGGCCCTGCGCGACAGCCGCCCGGCAGAGTGCCACCGGGCGGAGGTGCATGGAAGCAGCTGGCGATGGGGAGATTGTGCGTGTGTGTCAGTGAGTTGGTGTGTCGGAGCGGGGTTGCATGCAGGTGGACTGGATCAGCAGGCGGTTCAGCACGGCGAAGAGCCGAGGCCGATGCGAGCGCACGGAGTGGAACGTGCCGATGAGAGGCAGGGGTTTGCGGGCGGCCAACCAGTGCAGCCTAGGACCTTCCGACAAAAGTGCGGGCATAGTAAGAGCAGAAGAGCCCATCACAGGCGCATGACTGGGGCAACCCCAAACCCCTCAAGTGCTGGAGAGTGCGGCGCGAAGCGCGCGAAAGCGGAAGCCCCCCACAGAAAAGGCCAAGGCTCGCTCCCTGGCGTGTTAGTGAAGCGGCCGCACGGAAGAGGCAGAGGCCCGGGCCTGGTAGCCTGCGCGCACGCAGTTTGCTCAGTGCGTCACCGAGAGCGTGCGGGCATGGGGCCGGGAGTGGCGCATCACTTCTCGGCCTTGTCAGCAGCGGTTGTGGAAGCGGCGCGCTTCATGCGGCGGCTCTTGGCCATAAGGTCCAGGAGGCTCCAGTCGTGCTCCTCCTCTGCCACCAGGTTCTCATCAATCTGGGGCGAGGGTCGGATGGCGTTTGACCGCGGCAGAGTGTTTGTGTGTGTGTGTGTGTGTGTGTGTGTGTGTGTGTGTGTGTGTTCGCATAGTGTGTGCGTGTGCGTGTGTGCGTGTGTGCGTGGTCGTGGATATGTGTGTGTATGCACGCACGCGCATGCGCGCGTGTGTGTGTGTGTGCACGCGTGTGTGTGTGCCCACATGTGCGTGTGCACGTGTGCCCGGGCAGGGGTGCTACCCCTGCTGAGGGTTGTCGAACGACCTCCATCACAGCGTGGAAACCTCCCTGCACCACGCCGACCTCTGTAGGGCCGGCACAGCCAGCCATTTTGCTGATCGCATCTCAGCGGGGTCACGGCAGGGCAAAGTGGCTGAAAAGGAAGCGGTCGGCCGCGGCAGCGCTGATATGTACCTGCTGGACACGCGTCCTTTGGGGGACAGGGGCAGGTGCGGATGCTCCGGGATCCAACGGACACCTGAGTTGCCTGCCGCCGCGTTTTTGCTCACCTCGTTGTTCTCGTTAACGTTCCACCCCGGCACCCTCATGAACATGGGGTTCAGCCTCGTCATGCGGGCGTAGAGGTCGGTCACGCGCGTGCAGTCCCGCTGGACCTTGAGCAGCTTGAAGGTCACGAGCTTCAGGATGACGTACATGCCCAGGCCGGCGATGACGCCGTACGCGATGTTGTTGGTGCTGAACATGGACACGACTGTGGGCGGTTTTGGGAGGTTTCGGGGGGTGATGCAACTGAGAACGGTTCTTATGTGCGGATGCAACTTGAAAGAGTGGTCCAGGAGAGTTGCAGAGGTATCACTTCGTGCTGAGAGATGGTTGGTTGGGGCGAGCAGCATCGCGGGGTGCGGGGGGAAGGTGCACTGGCAGGTCTGGGCTGCGAGTCCAAGGCAGGGGGTCAAAAGCCCGGTGTGACGGGAGGGGATTGGGCCATTGAGATGGTGTCATGGTTGTGTGGCTCACTGGTGGCAAAGCTGGGGATGGACTCGGTGATGTCATCCCAGTCGATCTGGTTGAGGGCAGTACGCGGGATGGGAGGGTGGGGGTCAAGGTGGGGGTCAGGTTCAGTGCGTATGTTCGGGTGTGGAGACTGGCATACAAGGGACTTTCGTGGTGTCAAATTCCTGTTGTGATTCGGCCGGCGCTCTCCTTTCTTTGAAGCAAAGCTGAAATTATGCTCAATACTCGTTTCCATATGTGAGCGTTCCTTTGCTTTATACATAGCAGACATACGCGCCCATGCGCACAATATGGCTGATGCACGTGCAACCAAAAGCTTGGGGTACGCATGCGAGCAAGCACGCATACATGCACGCACACACACGCGCACACACACACACACACATGCACACACCCCCACCTGCATGATGCTCTCCATGAAGATGATCGCCCCGATCAGGCAAAGCACGGGCGACGTGGCGATGTCAGGGATGGACGAGAACAGCGGCCTTTGGAGGTGCAAGACAACCGGTGCGGTGGGTTTGGCGGTGTGGGGTGTGGGGGTCAGAGGGAATCGCGACGGAGGACATGGGCCATGCTTGGCGGATAGCTGGCCGGCTCCAGAGGGGTGCTGATGCGAGGCAGCCAGTGTTCGCGGCCTGACCGCAGGCATGTGTGACTCAGCATGCAAGCCCAAAGCCCGCTACGGGCACCCCGTTTCCTGCCCCCGCTGCGCGCCCCTTTCCGTTTGCCCCCACCCGCGCTCACCACAGCACGATGGACAGCACAAACAGGCACGCGCACACCACCGCCGTGAACCCGGTGCGCCCGCCCTCGCGCATCGCGGCGGCGGACTCGACATAGGTGGTCAGCGCGCTGGTGCCCAGGAGGCCGCCGATGGTGGAGCCCAGGCCGTCGGCAAGGAAAGCCAGGTTGCTGCGCGGCATCACGCCCTCCTTGTTCACGACGCCCGCCATGCGGCCGAGGGAGACGAACGTGATGGAGCTGCCGATGAAATCCAGGTAGCTTAGGATGTATAATCGACGGGGTTCACAGGTGGGGTTGGGAGTGAGGGAAGGGGTGGAGTCAAAGGCGGGTGTGGGCAGCAGGCTGCACAGCGGTCGGGCGTGGTGGTCAGAAAGGAGGGAGTTGGAGGCAACGATCCGGGTGCTGACTGCCAGGGCTTTGAAGCAGAATCGCGGCAAGGGTGCGGGAGAGACGTGCTGACGGCCTTCCGCTTTAGGAGTGTGTCCAGGATAAAAACCCAGGCACGCCAGCGCAGCGACGCCACGAAATGCTTGGCAGCCAAAGCGCCGCGCTCCTGGGCAAGCCAGCCCCCTGTGTGCTGTATCCATGCGCTTTGTGATTGCACAGGACTGCGGGCGTCGGGGGCAGCTGGACGGGCACCCACAGGAAAGTGACGAGCGCGCCGACCAGGGTGCCTGTGTTGGCCCCCCACTTGAAGTCGAGGCTGAAGGCGGTCTCCGTGAAATAGGCCACGTCCACGACGGTGTCGGGCACCTGCAAGGAAGGCAGGTGCAGCAGTCATCAGCATGGTTTGGATGCTGAGCGGACTTGTGATCCGAGTGCCCGCAAGACCATCGCGGGCGGATGGGCTGGTCAACAAGCGAGTGAGCCCTTGTCAGCAAGGGCGGCGGCGCGGATGGGCGCGGCAAGGACGGGGAGCCGCGCTCTTGTGCAAAATGTGAAGGCGGGCAGCACGCGAGGGGGCAGGCGGGCGTGCGGGGCGCACCAGGCCGCCCATGCTCTGCTTGGCGGGGAACTTGATCCACGAGATGAACATGGTGAAGAATATGCCTATGGCGGTTATTGAATATCATAGAGCACTGGGGTGAGGGTTCGGTCGAGGTGCAAGGACCGCAGGACCAGGCGCAGGCAAGTAGACTCGGGACGGGGGCGGCCCGCAACTTGCAGGGTCATTCAAATTCCACGGAGGCGTGAGGCCACCAGTGCACCAGCCAACAGTAGCAGATGTTGCGAGCAAGCTCAAGCAGGCCCCCGCCGGCGCGCTGAGGACATGACACCCGCCTCCCCTCCCCCTTTTGGGCTGGCCGGTGCCGCACCCGCGATGAAAGCGCCCGACACGTTCCAGACCAACAGGATGGCTGCGTTTTGGGTGCAAGGACCGAGATTTGATGGCAGGCATGCTCAGCAGTCAGCCACAGGCTAGTGGTCGGTGCGACTTTGCAAGGTGCTGCTCGGCGGTCGCAGCTAGGGTCAACGCTGGACGGCGCGGCGGCGCTGGCCGCCTCGCGTGCACGCGCGGGCTGCTGGGCGCACGTGGGTGTCGAGCGAATGGTAGGTGCACAAGGATGCCCACCTGTGAAGAGCAGGCCACCCAGGGCAAGCCAGGGGCAGATGGGGCCGAAGGGCGCGCCATCAAAGTACATGAGGCAGGAGTTGAAGCCGATCTGAGGGGGTGCAGGGGCGGCGGGCGGTGAAGCGATGGGAGAAAGGATTCGCATGAGCAGAGGAGCACTGACAGGGCGCGTCGAATTCGAACCCTGGGTAGCTCCTGGCTTGTCACTTTGATAATGCAAACTTAGTTACTGCTTGCTCAAACTGAGGCGGAGGCGGCATGAGATGGTTTCCCTGGGCCTTCCAGCCGCCGTGCGTCGTGGGGTCTGCTCACCCCGCTGTCGTATCCGGCCGCGCCATAGCCCCCCGCGGTCGCTTTGAGGGGCCAGGCCGTATTGAGCGCCAGATACGTGGGGTAGGGCGCCGGCGCGATGAACCCGCAGCCCTTCATGCCCACGCTGCGCGGCGACGTTTTCAGGGTTTAGGGAGGTCGAAGGGAGAAGGCTGAGGCGGCGGGGTGCGGGGCAGCGTCAGCAAAACCGATGAGGTGGTGCCAGCACTGACCCTGGCGCGGCAAGCTCGGCGGAACACGCTGTGTGGTGGACTTTGTCTGGTGCGCGTCCACTCGCTGGCGCATGTGCCCTTGTGCGCACGCAGGCGCATGTGTGTGTGTGTGTGTGTGTGTGTGTGTGTGTGTGTGCGTGCGTGCATGCGTGCATGTGTGTGGGCGGAGGGGACATGGCCTCACAATGTGATGAACACGCCGATGCCTGCAGCGCCCGCGTACAGCACCGTCTTGGGGAACAGCTGCAGGAAAACCTTCCGCAGCCCTGCGGCAGGGCCGGGGCAAGGTCCGGTAAAGGGGGGCCGCCCCGCGTGGTTTGGAGACTGAGGAGGGGAGCCAGGGCGTTTTAGCACCACACACCCCCACTGACGCCGGCGCGTGCGTGTGAAGGCGTATGAGCACCATTCCAGAAGCTGCGGCCCCACACGGCGCTGCAGGCCTGATGGCACGTTGCTTCCCGGGCATTGACCCATCAGCTGTCCGTAGCGTGGCGCTGGCCTTAGGTAGGCTACCCCCCTACCTGTCACGCAGATGAACACAAAGATGAGGCCCTCAAGGAAGGTGGCAGCCAGCAGCTGCTCATAGGGGATGGCCGTGCCCTTGCTGCAAGCGGAGGCGGGGTAAGGTTGTGCTGAGTGGAAAGCAAAGGGGCTGATGTGCGGGTGCCCAATGTGAAAGACAGTCTGGATCCAGTCGTGGGTTTCCAAACGCAATGCGGTACACTCAACAAGGCCGCACCAGATGTTGGGCGTGTCCGCGGCGCACAGGCCACTGGCTGCGGGTCCGAGTTGAGGTGTGGAACGGCGGCGTGAGCAATCCCGCACCGGATGTGAGGAGTGCCGTAGATGGAGGAGATGTTGGACTCTGATCAATGCAGGGATTGCTGACTACTGGGTCGCTGGGCTCACTCCTTGCTGGTGCTCTGGCCTCACATCCGCACTGGCAGCCCGCTGCGGCAGCAATGGATCCCAGCCCGGCATGCAGATGCATCCACACGGGGGGTGCAGCGTCGCCCGCTAACCATGCCGCTGGCCCCACGCAGCGCGGCTGCTGGTGTTGGTCGGGCGCTGCAGCGCGGCTCACCAACAACGTCTGGAATGAGGGTGGCGTTTGTTGGGGACGCCGGCACGCCCTTGCAGGGCAGCCCGAAGCAGGACTTGTCGGCGCCGGTCATAGTGGCGTGGAAGCCGAACCTGAGGAGGGTACATTGGGTTTCGCATGGATGAGGAGCCACGAGCGCGGAGCCTTGTCTGCGCTCGCCTTATACACACAGTTAAGAGCGAAGGCGCGCCACTAGGCAAGCCAGGAGTCACAGGGTCTGAGCATCCGCTGCTCTGTTGCTGGTTGTCAGAAAAATGAATGGCGGGGCTCTCCAGGCAGCTGTGTCGGCCGAGCACCAGTCTTGCAGCGGCATCGTGACATGTGCGAGCGTTGCATTCAATGACAGGAAACTCACACTTGTTCCCCGGCGATCTGGGTGAAGAGGCTGTTAGTGCCTGGGGGAGGCAACGGCAAGGGAGCAGACGGGAAAAGGCAGAGGGTCAGAGCGGATTGCAGCGGGGGTGGGCACGACGGACGCTGCCGCCGGGCCCCTCTCTACCTTGGGCGTGCGACAAGCCGCCGCGGTTGTTGCACCGCCGATACCCGCGGGCTCACAAGCATCACAAGACCTATGTAACCCCTCCTCCTCCTCTTTCCTGCCCGGCATCCCAGGTGCGCCGCAGGCACGTCAAACGATGTAGCCCTGTGTACCATATCGACGTCATGCTGACCATCTTGAACCCCGATCCAGGTTTTTGAGACTGCTGGAAGGGCCCCTGTCGCCCCCTGTTATGCCTGTCAATGCCCCTTGTTTGTCCCCTCCAAGCACGCGTTTCACTCCCCAACCCTGGCCCACAAAGCCCCCCCCACCAACACATACACCAACACCAACACGATCACACTCACACACGTTCACACACACCAACACACAATCACCCAATCACGCACACCAGCCGCAACCCACCCAGCTGCACGCTGACGACCCAGGGGTAGTTGGCGACGCCGCCCATTACGAGGGTGGCGATGGCGGTGGAGATGGCGGTGGCCAGAACAATGTCCTTCTTGGGCATGCCCGCCGGCCCCAGCAGCAGAGGGTTGAGGAACAGAATGTAGGCCTGAGGATTGTGCGGTTGTGTGTGGGAGGAGCAGTGGAGACGATGCCTGAGGGGGGTTTATACAATTTCGGATTCAGGACACGTTGCCAGTATTGAAGACCGCATGATTGCAACTGCTGTCATTACTTGCAAAACGACGGTTCGGTTGTCAAGCGTAGGGTGAGAGTAGCCAGGACGAGCAGGCGAGGCGGGGTCGATGGCTGCAGGGATCGTGCGGGACGGCCGCAGGCGGGGTGCCCCGAGTGGCGTCCGCAGGTATGAGCAGGCAATTGGTGGATCCGCAGAAGCTTGCTCACCGATGTCATGAACAGCACGATGCCGGCCCTGGTGGGTGGGGCGTGGGTGGAGCAGGCGTGTGACAGGGTGGGGCGGGGTGCTGCCCATCCGCAGGTGTCGCCCAAGGACATCGCCAAACGATTGAGATGCAGCAGACGAGGTTGCAGCCGGGCGTTCAAAGTACGCGTCGCGCCCTGATCGAGGGTTACAGGCAACTTCCTCCCAAGTCCCTGACATCCGTTGGTGTCCCATGCCGAGGCTTGCAAGCCAAGCAGGCACCATTCTGTGTCGCCTCCCCTTCGTCTCGCAGCCCCACCTGAACTCTCCCAGCCACGTGCTGCCGCGCTCGTGCACCCGGAAGAAGCGCTCGCCAAACCTGGCGACCGCGTTAGTTGGCGCGGTGGTGGGGGGCAGCACCTCCACGGGTGCGGGGCCCTTGCCCGCGTAGCTTGGGAGGGACGCGATTTCGACATCGGCGTCCTTTATGGTGGTGCCGCTCCGGCCCGAGGAGTCCATGGCGGCGGGTGTTGCCTGTGTTGCTCAGCCGGCGGCTCTGGGGTTGGTGGGACGGCGCCCGCTGGCGGTGAGGCGCGCGGGAAGGGGGGCTGCGGGTGGGCAGGTGCGGGGCGGAGGAGCGCAAGGCGGTGAGAGCGGGACGTGGGGTCGGGGGCAGGTCGAGCGGGGCCTAAGGAGAGCGCGGTGTGGCGCTGCCAACTGCGTGTGGGTTTGAGTATTGAATTGCTCCTTTGTTGGCTGTCGCTGGCCCTGCATTTCAAACCCCCAGCGAGCATGTGCTTGAGTTCCATGTGATTGTGGGCACTAGGCCTGCTCAACGCGCGACGCAGGGCCAGGCTGGCCGCCTGCTGCTGCTCAGAGCACGGGTTGTAATACGTCTAGTACGCATTCAGCTGCATGGACTGGCCACGGAGCGCCCGACCCTCGGCACTCACTACTGTAGGGTGCCGGCACGTGACCAGCGCGGAGGCAATATTGGCGATTGATAACACCAATGAGACACAAATGCGTGTGCAGCGGGGGACTAGACGCGCCCCCGGGCGAAAACGTGAAACTGGCCACAAGAGTTACACTGGTGCTCCCGTGATTGTCGTCATCCGGGCTTATGCGGCGCATGTGGCGCGCTCCCACTGTTATATACCGCGATCCTGTATCGTCTCAGCCCCTAGAACGCGTGGAAAGCACCGCCGACACAATAATGGTGGAGTCTGCTGCCAATGGCAGCACTGCGAGGGAGACACCAGCGCCAGGCCTCAGCCCCGCGGTGGATGCGGAGCCCTACGCGTGGCCGTGCGTGGGGCAGCTCGCGCCCTCAAACACTGCGTTCATCATCATCGACATGCAGGCGCGCGCGCGCCGCGCGCCGCGCGCCTCCGCTCCCCTAACCCCTGCAAGCCCTCCAGGGACCAAGGGCTGCTCCCGCCGCGCCCCCCCTTTCCTGCCACCCATGATATGCCAGCCCGCCCGCTAGCAAACCCCTGTCGCCATCCCCTGCCGCCGCCGATCCACCACCCCTCTGTGACCCTCTCAATGCTCGCACTTGCACCGCCCCCTCAAAGCCCTCAATCCCATGCTTGCCCCCCACCCCTGCTAGGTTGACTTTTGCGGCGAGGGCGGATACGTCGACCTGATGGGATACGACATCTCCCTGACCCGCGCCCCCATTGAGCCCATCAAGTGCGCAGCACCCTCGCCGCCCTCCGGCCCTGCCCCGCG
>NW_014013603.1:0-40552 GCF_000611645.1 Monoraphidium neglectum
CCGCCACGCCGCTCGCCCTCCTCGCCGCCCAGCGCGCCGAGGCCGCACAGCCCCGTGCCGCCGCGGGCGCCCAGCACGTCGTCGCCGCCGCCGGTGGGGCTGTCGTCCATGGCAGCGGCGGCCGCGGCCGCCTCGGCGCGCTCAGCCTCGGCCTCGGCCATTTCCTCCAGTGCGGCCAGGTCTTTGAGGTTTGGCACCTGCACGTCGATGTCGGCCTTCAGAAGAAGCTGCTGGCTGATCTCCAGCAGCCCCTTGAGCGCGCGCTCGCGCGCGCGGCGCAGCGTGCGGCGCTGGCGAGCGTTGAGGCGCGGGTGGCCGTCCGGGCCGATCTTGGGCTCCGAGTTTTTACGGGCCTTAAAGCGCGCCGCGCTGCTGCGCCAAGGCGATAGGGGTGCGTGCGAAGCGGGTGTCGTGTTTCAGGCCTAACAGAAAGACCCAGCCATGGCGCTACGCACACGTTGGCACGGGCCTGCGCAAAGCGCACCGGCATGCTGCATACATGCACGCGTCGGCAAGAAGTGAGTCATATCCGCGAGCCTGGCAAGGCCACCTCCAGGGCCACGCATGCATGCATGTGCACCCCCATGCATGCGGCTGCACGCGTGCGTCACAGCTGCTAGCACGATGCGCGGCCCCACCTGGGGCGCGGCTGCTGCTGCATGAGCTGCACGGGGTCAAACTGGCTACCAAGGGCTCCGAGGTCAGCGCTGTGCGCCACGCGCAGCCGCCCCATCTGCGCCGCAAGCGGCATGCCGCTGACGGCGCTCGCCGTCGCGGCGCTGAGCGCGGCGGCGGCAGCCGCCTGCTGCTGCGCGGCAATTTGCTGCTGCATGTGCTGCTGCTGCTGGTGGTGGTGGTGCTGCTGCACGTGAAGCAGGCTGGCGGCCTGCTGCGCCTGCGCCATTGCGCTCAGTGAGCCTGAAAGGGTGTGGCCCAACAGCCCCGCCCCCGCGGCAGACAGCTGGTGCTCAAGCGCAGCGCGGTGCTCCAGCTGACGCGCAAACGAATTGGCGGCTGCGGCGTCGCGCAGCGAAGCCTCCAGCGCTGCGGTGGAGCCAAAGCTCTGCAGGTAAGAGGGGGGCACGCCGCTCACGGCACCGCTGAATGCGCTTGTCAGACTGCTCTGGTGGTGCGCGACCGCGGCCGCGGCGGCCGCGGCGGCCGCATGCTGCGACAGCGCGCCGCTCAGGGAAGGCGGCAAGCTGCCGTGCCCGCCAGCGCCAGCACCGGCGCTGGCAGCTGCGGCGGCAGCGGCGGCGTAGTAAAATTGAGGCAGCTGTGCCGAGATGTCGCCTGCCCCTGCGCCAAGGCCTGGCAGGTTGGCATACGCCGCTGCGGCTGCAGCAGCCGCGGCGGCAGCAGCGGCGGACGGCCCTGGTGAGGGTGGCAGCCCGCCCAGTCCAGAACTGCTGCCGAAAAAGCATGTGTCAGGGGAGGGGCTCGGCACGCCCACAGCGCTGCCGTTGCCCCTCGTGCCGCCGCCGCTGGCACCGCTCGCGGTGCCATGGCTGCTGCTGAAAGGCGACGCGCTCAGCATGACGCCAGGCGTGAGTGGGCTGCTTGGCAGCCCGACAGGCGAGCTGGGCCGCCCGGGGATCGGCGCGCTGCTGCGGCCGCCTGCAGAGCTGTTCCGCGCCTCTGAACAGTACTCGGCCGCCGCCAGGGACGATGGGCTCGCAGCGCCGATGGACCCGTAACCCTGAAGCATGGGCGCCATCATGAACGGAGAATATCCAGCAAGCCCCGCCATCGGAGAGCTGGACCTCATGGCGGGCTGGCCGCTGCCTCCATTGTGTTGGGTGTGCGAGCAACAATCACGACGCCTTGTACGGCCTGCACGGGTTGTCACGAATAAGATTGATTAGATAATATTCTTTTCAGGCCGTCACGGGGCCCGGAGGACCGCTGCTGGGCTTGAGCCGGGGCAGTGGTGAGTCGGGTGTGGGGTGTGGACCGCCCCCAGCCGCGAAGCGGCAGGTACCCTGTGCTTTGACAGCATGCTTGAAAGCACATCTTCAGAGCATGAAGGTCCCTTTCCTGGGGTCCCCAGCGGGCGCCACTCGCACGTCCAGTGGGCTCACCGTGTTATGAAGGCCAAACTAAGCTAAAGAACGATTTAGTGAATCGTAGCGTGAGCGTCGCCAGGTGATTGACGGCGGCCTGGATCGAAGAACAGGAACGGAAACACAGAGGCGGCAATGGACCACTGCAGACATCAAGTCGCAAACCCACGCGACGTCGGTTGTAGCAGTGCTACTGTATTTGATGCGATACCGAGCAACAGCGCTGCTGTGTGCTGGATCACAACCGCACGACATCAGTCGAAATGCAGGGCCCGCCTCACACATACCGGCATTCCTACTGTAGCCGCACAAGCGGCACCCCTTGTATTCTGCATCATGGCCCCTGAAAGAATTGTGATGGTGCGGCACATGGTCTGGCCATGCAGCATGCAGTACGCTGGCAAGCAGGGCTAGGAAAGGGCAGCACATCTTCAGAACCAACGCGCAACCACGAGGCCTTCACGCATGCTGGCCAAAAGCCCAACACCCTGCAAGTCCACTTTGCCGTAAGCTTACAGGAAACAGCACGTGGCTCTCAAAGCGGTAAGTTCATGGGGTTGTGGGTGCTGTCAGCCAAGTGACGTAAGCAGGGCAGGTTGCAGAGTAGCCCGGCACAGTCCATGATCGCAAATACTGTGTCATGATATCAATGAAACAGGTTGAAGGTGGGTCAGGCTGCCGCTGCACCATGGGCTAGGACAGTTGTCGGGGGTGGTGTTGCGCTTGTATGGCGCCCCAATGGAAGTGGCACCAACAACATGTCAAGGTCGTCGAACGGTCACGACCGCCAGTGCATATTATTGATTATGCATGGGCATGAATAGCGAGGGCAGTTCTTTTGAGGCAAGGAATATCGTGCTTTCAAGCTTCTCTGCAGCCATTGCGGCAGAGTGTGTGTGTGTCCGCACACTGCACGGGACGGCCACGCACGACGCTGATGACGTGCAGTATTTCCTTGATGTGATGTTCAAATCTTCCTCGCGGTGCCCTTGCTAACACGCTTAGACGCCCGCTTGGTGGCGCCTTTTGCCGCTGCCAGCCGCGCCTTGCCCTTGGCCGCCACCTTCGCCTTGGTTTCAGCGCGCACGACCACTGCCTTGCCATTGGCCTCAGAGACTGCAGCCACCGCGACTGCGGCCGCCTTGACCTTCTTGGCAGCGGCGGATGTTTTCCTAGAGTTAATCTGAGGCCATAGGTGGAAGACGAGTCGCACGGGCAACGTAGAGGTAAATGATTTGTAAATGGAGCAAGCAACACCTGCACTACACATTCTTTGCAACTAGGCACGGGGGCATGCGTGCCTGCGAGCTCGACCAGCCCGCCCCACTACGTATTCGCAGCATCACAGCTGCCTCGCACCTTTTTCTTCACTGCCACGGTGCTGACTGCCGCCTTCTCGCCCTGGTCCACTGCTGCGTTGATAGCTGCGCCAACCTGTTCGTTGATGTCCGCCACCGTGGGCTGCGCGCCAGACGTGCTTGGTGCCGCGAGGGCCTGCTACGCGAGGTGATCGGCAAAAACGACACAAGAGACAGGTCCTCACAGGCCGAACGGCGTGTCGGCAACAACTTCGCCGTCGCAGCTTTCAAAGATGAGCATCATTGCACGTCCGCATGCAGTGGATGATCGCCATCCCCAGCCGCTGAGGCCAACGGCCGAAGCCTCCGCACCCGCTACTCTTTGCTTCCTCGCACCTGTTCCTTGAGAACTGGCGTTGCTGGCTGTTCAACAGGGTCAGGCGCCGCCGCTGATTTTGAGGCAATTTGCCCCATGGAGCCGGCTTGCGGACGCTTTTGAAATCCCACAATCTGCGTGCTCCCGCCTTCTGCCCCGCTGCCGCCTGGATTGCGCTGCGTGCAGCCCGTGAATAAGCAACAGGTTGATGACCGCACTTGTGAGTAACTGAGCAGGACTGTGACCGGCATGCACCACCAAAGGGGCCGACGGTGGCTGCAGCCGTAGCGTCTCCTTGTCCTAGCAACACTGCGCCCGACCGCCCCATCTCTCTCCAGCATTCCCGCTCTCTGACATTCCAAAATAAACGCTGCTCTTTCATAAGCATTGTACCGGTGTTTGGGCACGGCTTGAACACTCACGGGGCGTTTCTGCCGGCCGATCCACCTGGGCCCCCTGGTACGTGGTTCAGGCGAGCACTAGTCTGGTCGGTAGATGGCACACACCTGATTTGCAGCTTCACGCTGGGTCCTGTGGTGTCCGCAGGCTGTGGTGGAAACCGCGCGCGGCCTACAGTATCCTGCTCACTTCACCAGGAAAAGGTCACGAAACCGAACCAACCACAGAGAATAACAGGCAAGTCAAAAGGGCAGGCTTTCGGACGGCCTCGTACTCCGCCTCAATGACGGAGTGCCGCTGCCAGCTGGATGACTGGGCCGGCCATCTCAAGGTGGCCGGTCTGACTTGCGTTATTCATAGCGCCACGCAGCAAAAAGGTTCGAATATCAATCATTAACGGTGGGAGCCAGGGATGGGCTCTGGCACACTCGGCCGGAGTGCCATGGGGGCAGCGACGCGGATTCCCGCCACCCACACAAGTGCAGCTCTGCAGCATGTAAGTAGTGGACACAGGATGCAGCAAATATGCTTTTGTGATGTACAAGTGGGTTTAACCTCAACTCGAGCATGCCCGGTCAACCTTAGTCAAACTAGCACTGCAGGCATTTGTCCTGCTGCGTAAAAGCCGACCTCCTCATTATCCGGGCAGTCAACCTGCCTTGCACCCCGACCCGCCCCCCGTCCCGGTCAGCTGCGCGACAGTTACAGGGACGGCCCCTTCCCCAAAGGCTCACGCCTCGCGTTCGCAGCCCGGCCGCCGAAGCCCTCTCAGACCCTGCCGACGCAAGCAAATGCCCGACGTGATGTGTACTTGCGCCCCCCGCCTGCCGGCCCCTGCGCTCTGCCGTCAGCGCTCACTCCCCCCCTCCCCCGCCGCTTGATGTTGTCTGCGCGGCATCACGTTACAACAGCACCAGCCCGGCCCAGCCGCTCCTGCAGCAGCGCTTTGGCAGCTGCCACCTGCTCTCTGAGCCGTGCCCCATCGTTATGCAATCGATGCTTCAGGTCCGCAAATTCCCTGCGACACACATCTGCGTCCTGCGGCCCTACCGCCTGTCCCACTGCTGCTGCATTGCCACGTGCACCGTGGCCCGCCGCAAACTCTGCCGCGTTGGGCGGTGTGGCCCGCGCGGCCGCTGCAAATGAGTGCGAACCAGCCGCACTGCTGGCACGTGCAGTAGAACAGTGCGGTTCCCGTCGGTGTGACGACGACGCTCCGCTGAGGCGTTCTAGTAGAACCCCGACGTCCCCGATTGCTTGCTGTTGGGGGGCAGTAGTTGGCATAGACTTCGGTGAGGGCGGGTGCAGTGTTCCGCAGCTGCCAGGCGGTCTCTGCCCTCCGCGTAGCACAGCGCGAGCCGACCCAATTAATGCGCCCAAATTTGTGAGCCCGGATTGGCATGCCGGACCAGATGCATGCCCCCTCACACCTCGTCGTCCCGCCGGGGCGGCCGCCCAAACGCGGTGTCGCGCACGGCCAGCAGCAGCGCCTCCATCTCCTCCTGTGAGCGAGCGATCAGGAGGTGACGCTTGGGGATTCCAGATTGACGCTTAATATCGGATTGGCTATAAAGGGCAGGGAATGGCAGTCATGCACCAAGCTGCTGTATGCAGATGCAAATTTGTAACGCGACGAGTCAACCAAGTGGCAGCGCAGAGGCGTTTGCGTTGACAACTGCCGCACCACTCGGGCCCCACGCACCCGCGAGCGCAGCTCGGCCCTGAGCCAGCGCTCGCACGCCTTGCGCACGCCTCGCTCTGCGCGCAGCCGCCGCCGCAGCTCCCCCACCTCAAGCTCCTGCAGCAACATGGGCCCTGATATGTCAGGGACCGGGCCCGACGCCACAAAGAGCGGAGCGTGCGCTTCTGGACAAGCATCGTCAGCCACTGTGACGGCACAGCTGCGAGAGCGGGCCGTGCTGCTCAATTGATCGGGCGCCTGGCTGGTGGTGCTTTGTTTGGCAGTGTTCCTGCTGCCCCACCTTGGCCTCCTTGAGAAAAGCCATCTGAGCGCGCGCCTCGTCCAGCGCGACCTCGAGATCTCTCCGAGCCTCGGACTCTGCATGGCACTGCAGGTCGCAGGCAACCCAGCGCTTTGATTCACAAAGCCTGCTTTGACAAGCCAGCGTCATGCGACGCACACACGCAGCGGCACAGCCCCGGCGGGTTTGCTGCAACAGCGGGTGCTGAACGCTGCCGGCGCACCTGGCCCGCCGTGCTGGCCGCTTGCGCGCGCGCCGCCCTGCCTTCCGCGTCGGCCGCGTCCAGCTCCCGCTTCAGCTCCTGCACCTCGAGCTGGACCAGCTCCTAAGGCAGATGTCGGGGGCAATGAGGGGTTGAAAGTTGGCTTCCGGCGCAGTTTAAAGCGCAGCACACGGTGCGAGTGCTGAAATTGACCCGCAGTGCTCCTCACGGGGTGGGAGGTAAAGAGGCACACACCTGCCCAAGAGGGGCTGACTCCTCAGCGTCGCGTGCGCAGACGACTTGGCACCTCCGCGACCCACCTTGTCACGTCGCTCTCGCTGAGCCGCCGACTGCGCCTGCGCCAACTCGCGCCCCTGTGCTTGCAGGCTCGCGCCCAGCGCCTGTGCCTGCGCCGCCGCTTCGGACTCCAACCGGCTTGCTGCTGCGTCGCTGTCACTCAGGCGTCTCTCCAGCTCGTCCCTTTCTGCACGCAGCGCCAGAACTTCAGCGCGCAGCTTACCCACCTGTCAAAGATGTTTCCAGCGCAGCGCTTGGCGCACACAGCGGGCATCGCAAGCTGTCACCTATTAGCGCAAACGCCATGCTGCTGCTATACCATGTGTTTTTACAAGTCACCTGCTACGCAGATTATTTGCTGCGCATTTACGGCAGGCTGCAGCGCCCAGCCAGGCTTCTCACCTCAGACTCGCTGCGGCACGCGCTGCTCTCCGCTGCGGCCAGCTTCTGCTCATAGCCCTGGCGCAGCGCCACTGCCTGATCGCGCATCGACTCAATGGTGTGCTCTTTGGCAGCCACGAGTCGCTGCAGCTCGTACACCTGCGGTGGCGGCCCCATAATGGCTGGGGCTGAGTGATGAGGGCTTGCGACTCTTTGCCAGGTGCGCGCCAGCTGGTTGAACGAGGGTGACATGCGAGCATCTGCAACGTTGACATTGCGAGAAAAGGGATTTCGGGCAAAAAAAACACCTGAACTATCTAAAACCTGCGTTGCACAGCTTGCCATGCATCAACGGCATGCACTCGCTGTCGAGCTCACCTCCTGCTCCTTGCGCCGCAACATGCTGCGCTGCACCTCATGCGTCCGGCTGGCCGCAGCGTCGACCTCCTCCTCCGCCGCCTCGATTGCGCGTCCGAGCCGATCTGCAGTCCTTGGACGCAGCTATGCGGCGACACACGCACGGCGACGCGGGTCGGGCAGCTCAGGTGCATTGGCTGCAAGCACCAGCGATGTCACTGACGGGCATGGTTTTGCATCAATACGCAGGTGTTGTGCAGGGCGGCGACAGCCCAGCCGCACCTCTGCACTGCCAGAGGTACGCCCGTATGTACCAATCCGCTCGTCACCGTCACCAAGCAACGGAGCGTGAATCGGGGAGCCCTCCGTGAACACAATGGGCTTTGCAAGGATGGCCCGCAGGGCGTCCAGCTCCTGCAGGACACCCTTCGCCGTAGTCATTTTCAACAGATAACGCGTAAGAAATGACGTACAAGCACACCGCAAGGTGAAGGCTAGGTAGATCAGGTTTGAATCCCAAGTTGACTGCAATCACTTGCGCGCGCTGCAGGGACCTGAACAACGCCCGCCTGTGACATAGACCGCGCAGCGCCGCACCAGGCATTTAGCCCCAGGGCAGCCAAGCCACTGCGATGACTGCGATGACATGCACAGCAGCTGGCTTGCTGCTGCCGATGCGCTCTGGCTCATCCGCCGCGCTGAAATTGTTCCTGCCACGCTGGCGCTCATGAGCCGCTCTGCTGTAGGTCAGCGGCACCGGCAGGCTGGTTCGACTGAGCAGACTGTGTCCAAGTTCCGACAGCTTTGTTGTCAAGCCACTTGTACCTCGTGTTTACCGCCGTCATTACACAAACACTGACAGTAACACTCACATTGGATATGCTTGTGCCTGAGTGCTCACGTCCTACATTTACGTGTGGTCTGCATAGCCAACAAACGCAAGCTTGTTCACGCCATTGCCTGATCACCTGCCTGCCTGTGACCACGTGTGTGGCAGGGTGCCTGTGAGGCGAACTGCAGGCGCTTGTCGTGATTACCGTTGCATGGAAGCAACAGCAACATTATCAGAAAAAATGACAATGACACTTGGCAGCCTGGTGTGGTTGGCAGGCGGGGAGGGGGTGTTCCTACATCACCTCGTTTCAACTTGTTGCGTGTGCCCCAGGGTGTTCCTACATCACCTCGCTTCAACTTGTTGCGTGTGCCCCAAACACAACAGCTTTGCAAGACTGCAATTCCCATCCTCTGTTCGAAAACAGGGCCCTGAACAGAATGCCCTGGAGGACAAACCACCATGACATTGGGCAATGGAGCCCCTCAGGTACGGTACCACATGGTCAGCACATGGGAAGCAGCTGGAGGTGGAGCTTCCGCCTTGCTTGCACAAAAACGTCCCAACCCCCAGCGCCAGTACATGGCCTGCTTGAATTGGAGGCCTCGCACCGCAAGGTTGTTTCCTTTTTGTTCTCTTGGCCCAGGCGCCACCAGCACTGCACCAGATCTCGACAGGCTCCAGGTGTCCAGGAACGCCAGGCTCTAGTCGCGCACGGCTCCTGGCGTGTGAGAGGAAGACTCGTGACTGAGGGCCTATCTTTGCACCAGTTGGGAGTGGTCGCGGCAGGGGCTTCCCTGCACTGAAGGTGAGCGTTGGGCGTTTGCATAGGCTTGATTTGGAGTCGATGAATTGACACATAAGTGCTGGTCTGCAACGTCGCGTAGGCCAGCCGTACAGCGGCATGCACCCGTCTCGGCGCGTGCTGCAGTGCCTGTGCTGGCGAAGCTCCTCCGCCCACCCACCACCTAAATCAGGCTGCCTCGCACCCCTCCCCGTTGAGCCCACAGCGACCAGCGCCGGCACCAGTGGTAGCGCTTGCAGCGGCGGCAGCAGCAGCGCCGAGCCACCCGGGCAGCAGCGGCCATGGCGTGGCAGACGCTGCCCGGCATCATCGCCATGGTCGGCTGCCTGACGGTGGGCGGCCTGATCCGCGGGTTTGCAGCTGACGTGTACTACGGGAAGCCCAAGCCGCACAACCTGGACTTCTTTACGCGCCTGTTGCTGCACCGGGATCTTGAAATCCTGGAGGAGCGCAAAGCAGCCAAGCAGCAGTAGGATGTGCAGCCTCACGGCGCAGCGGCGCGCTAGCTCGGCCGGCGGCGGGCGCGCGAGCGCGTTTGAGGCCATGCGGTCGTGCCCCTGCAGCGGCGGGGCTGCTAGGTGCAGCCCGCCACCGGGACAGCGTTGCGGGGGGCAGTGCGGGGCTGCCTGTCGCTGATTGGAGCGAGCAGGCTTGCAGCCCTAGACCACTTTTGGCGTGGCGTATGTTGTTTGCACTTGGGCACTGCTGTAACAAGAAAGGATGAACACCGAAATCATGCTGGCAGCGGTTTGTGACGCACGCGCACGCCTCGGCCAGGTTGTCATCCGTGCCTCGTCAGTGTCCCTGAAGAACCTCACCGATAACAGCGAGCTTGCTCAGGCGCGTGTTGCAGTGATTGTCAGTGCTCAGCATGCAAACATTCTTGAACATTTTTGAAGAGCAGCCCTTTGCAGCCAGGGCGATTGCCCTGCTTATGAGCACAACATTTAGGTGTGCTGGGGTCGGTAGTTCGTGTTACACCGGGCACGCTGGTGCCCATGACATGCCAGACGACAATTCCTGCACAGGGTGCGGCCAACAAGTGTTGCTTAGTAGGTGGGGTTGGCAGCCTGCATGCGGGGGCTTTGCGCACATCCTTGGCTGCTGGACGAGGGGCTGCTGCATACGAGAGCACCAAAGCGCCAAGCGCTAGCACGAGCGAACCTCACCGAGAGGCCTTCAAAAGGACTTGAGCACACCTGCTGCTCCACCCTGCCCCTGCACCTATGAGGTAAAAAAAGAGAAACTGGGTACTGTAGAAGCAACTGGCCACGTTGAGCATACAAGTGCGGTGACACGGGGCTTCCAAGCAGGCCCCTCATCAGTTTGTTTCATAATTCTGATCTTTAACCCGCCCCTCTCACCGGAAGAAGTCATGACAGGTGGTAGTTGAGTAAAGCACCTCGATTGTACTGCTATTTGCCGCCACCCACACACCACTGTTGCCGCCCCAGAGGCCGCCCCTGCCGCCGCGCAACACACGGAAATCGCTCAGCAGCGGTGCTGGCACAGCTGCAGCTGCACCGTCCGCAGGCAGCCTGAACACGGGTCATGCAACGGCAGGAGTAGGTCAGTGGATGAGTTAATGGAGCTTTGCCCTGCAGTCCCTCACGTACTTATCAGCACGCCATGAAAGTTTTGGCAGCAGCGGTGACTTCTTACAACACAAGCTTCTGAGTGCAAACGCATCACACAAAGGCAATAGTCGGTAGGTGGATCGTCACTGCCATGTGGGACTGGGACCCACATGGATGTGAAATCAAACGCCGTGTAGCAAGCCCCGGGGTAACAGCCAGAGAGCTGTACACGGCAGTCCAACTCTGCAGAGTTGTCGCGACGCAAGTCGGGGTGCTGCGTGGCAGGGACCATCGGGACGGAGTGCTGGGAGCGTGCAAACAGTGCTTAGTTACATGCAAGACGAGCATGAATCTGTGCCTGTCCGAGTGTATCACCAACCTCCAAATGTCATGAGCAAGCCACCCCGCGCGGCTGGCGTCCTGCTGCCATACACGCTCCGCAGCCTGCACCTGTCCGGCTCCGCTGCAAGGGAGCACGGCGCAACGGCAAACCTGCACTGGCACGAACGCTGAGCGTCACTGCAGGGAAGGGCAGAACTTTGCATTGTGTGGAATCTAGGTCCCTCGCCTGTTGGGGAATGCGCTCGTCATAGCCAGCACAGGCGCCGTGCACGCTATGAGCGCTGCAAGGCGGCAAGCGTTGACCGCGGCGCTAGACCGCCGTATAAGCGCACGCCTAGTTGCTCGGGCTGCATACATCGGACGCGTAGGGACAAAAATCGTGTTTATGTGCATGCACCGCTCCTAAATACTGTACTGGCAGCTTGAGCAGTGCTCGAGGAGATGATCTCAGTGCGCGTGCACGCGAGCGCAGGGGATACCTTTCATTCAAGAAAATCGTTCACGCGCGTTCGGGATTTGTTTTCCAAATGCAGTTGATCTGGGCCCTGAAGTGACGCACCGCACCACGGTCGCCCTCGTGTCCAACACAGCTTATAAGCTAACCCACGTACAGATAAAAGATGTTGAGAGGAAGCTCTGTGCTGCTGCACACTCTGGGCATCAGCCTGCAAGGGGCGCCACTGGCGGCCGCGGGGACAGCGCTTGGCCTCGCTGCCGCCCGACGAGCTGCTGCCGACATGGTGCCGCACCCCACAGCTGCCAAAGAGGAGGAGGAAGAGGAGCAACGGAGAGGGGAGAAACAGCAGGCGCATCAGCAGGGACAAACAGAGGACTCTGAATGGATGGAGGTCGTTGACCAGCGGACAGGTGCGGTCGCTCGTCACTAGTTGGTGGCGGCGGCGCAAGTGGTGTCCGCCATGGCGGGGTGGCGGGACGTTCTTTGCAACAGGAGCGGCGACAACGCACAGGGACCTGACGCTCACATACAGCAGCGGTTTCTCGCACCCGGGTGTGGGGCTAAAATTCCCCGCGCCCCTGAGCGGCATGACGATGACCTCAAAGCCGCAGCGCTCGCCCCTTTGTCACTGCCGCCCACCACTCGCCATCCCTTTGCCGCCCGCGCGCCTCACATATGCGTGTGCGACGATCAGGCCGCACTTACTACTGGAATGAGAGCACGGGCGAGACCACGGAAATTGGGGAGCCGCGCCCCAAGTCGCGCTTCCGCAACCAGTCGTTCCGCGGCGCCGACGACGCGCGCTTCCAGGACGGCTGGCGCGAGCCGCCGGGCGAGGACCGCACTTATGTATACTCACTGATGGGCATCGGCATAGGCATCGGCGCGAGCTGGGCTACGCGCTTCCTGCACTGACGCGCTGACCGGCGCGGGCTGCTGTGCGACGGAGCCGCCTCAAGCGCGGACGCGGGGCTTGGCAATGTAACCTTACGTGCCCAGTGCGTTGCAGAAAGTGACTAAACAGCCTGCAAACATATAATGGCCGAGTGGTGTGAGAGCGAGGGGCATCTGGACTGCATGCTGCGCGCGGTGGGTGCTGGTGCTGCTGCTGCTGCTGCTGCTGCTGCTGCTGCTGCTGCTGCTGCTGCTGCTGCTGCTGCTGCTGCTGCTGGGCTGCGTGCACCCTTGCTTGTGAAGCTGTCCATGCTGCAGGTGGTCCACTGCTCTTGCACTTGCGACAGCGCACACGCGGTTCGCGACAGGCATAACACCAGGGGTCGCAGCTTGGCGCGCCAAGAAGTGTGTCTTCTTAAAGCAAAGCTGCGGCGCCGCCACCACTGCCGCGCGGGCCACCGCCGCCGTTGGCACGCCGCGCGTCCAAAATCAGCGCGTACCCACCGGCCCCAGCCGCGGCCGCCGCGCCCCCCGCCCACTGGTCCCCCTGCTGCAGCCCTGGCGGACCCGCTGCCGAGGGGTCGCTCGGCCTCGTGGGGCGCGGCCGCTTGCTGCCGCGCCGCCCGCGCAGCCGCCGCGTCAGTCGCAGCCCCGCCGCCGAGTACAGCTCACTGCGCCAGCCGTCCATGTTGCCGATGCGGAAGCTGCCCAGCGCGACCAGCACCTGCCGCAGCAGCGGCTTGGTGAGCTCGTGCTTGTGGCGCAGCACAGAGGCGCAGTAGCGGCGCGCCCAGCTCTTCGGCGGACGCAGGTTGAGCTTAGCAAGCGCGTACCCCGTCATAGCCAGGTCCAGCGTCGAAAAATAGCTGCCCTCTCTGCTGCCGCTGCTGCTGCCGCTGCCGCCGCCGCCAGCGGCGGGGCCGCCTGCGCCGGCGCCCGCGCCGGCCCTGGACGCAGGGGCGTCCAGGAGCGCCTCTGAGGTGTCGAAGAACTCGTCCAGCCAGGGGTCGCCCGGGTACAGCCGCAGCGCCGCCAGCGCCCACAGCGTGACGGCGAGCTCCTGGGTGCGGTAGCTGGGCAGCAGCTTGAAGGAAGCCGCGAAGAAGCCGGCCAGCCAGGTGCGCGGCGGCACGTAGCGCAGCCGCGCGAGCACCCAGGCGCATGTGGTCAGGGCCTGTGGCCCGAGCTGGCCGAAGCGGGAGGCGATCTCTTCAAGGACGGCGTCCAGGAAGCCGGGCGACCCACCGCGCGACCGCGCCGTCCCGAGCGCGTGCAGGAGCATGGCGAGCTGCGGCTGGCGGAGGGAGGGCAGCTCCTCCTGCGCCGCGTCGCACAGCGCGGCGTGCCAGCGCGGCGGGGGGGCTGCCTGCGGGGCAGGATGTGGCGGGGCGAAGGGGACGGCAGGTCAGCGTGCCTACAAGAGGGACTCCGCGGGACTCCGCGGTCTATTTATGTACCCCTCAGATAGACAGGAAACACACGACCGAAGCGGCCTCCGTAGGCTCGCGCCCTAGAGGTTCAAGTCGCAGCGGCTGGCCGCAAACTGCGCTCGAACCCCTGCGGCCAGCCCCGGCCGCCCGAGCCCCGGGTGCGCGCCTGCAACCGCGCCAGCGCGTAGAGCACGAGCGGCACCTCCTCGCGCCTCAGGTGCGGCAGCAGCGGCTCGGCCGCCGAGAACAGCGCCGACTGGAACGCGGGCCTTGGCCGCGCGCGGAGCTGCGACAGCGACCACAGCAGGTTGCAGAGGTCCGTCGGCCGCAGGGCCCCCAAGGTGGGGGTGGCGTAGAACAGGATGTCATCCACCAGGGTCGGCTCGACGTCCAGCTGCGGGCGGTGGGCGGAGCGACAGGGCGGCGGGCGCAACGGCAGGGTGTTGGGCGCGAGGGGGGGCCGTGCCAGCGCGCCGCCACGAGCACCTGGTGGATGATGGTGGTGCTGGGAGCAACCTCGTGCGACGCGGCCCCGCTGCAGATGTGGCACCAGCAGCAGCAGCATGGTTGATCAACCAGAGTGTTGCAGCAACGAACAACCCCTTTGCGCCGCGCACGCCCCAGTGCGCACGCGCTGCTGGCTGCCGCGCACCTTCCCCGCCTTGGAGAGCTGCGCCATCCCCCGTAGCATCGCCGCCGCCGTCCCCGCGTCCGCCGATGGCAGCACCCCGCGCGCCTCCAGCAGCAGCGCGGCCGTGAACCGCCGCAGCGCCGTGCGCTCGCTGCGCAGCGTGTGCGCGTGCGTGGTGGCGCGCAGCTCCGCGAGGCGGCAGAGCATCGCCGCCAGCTGCATTGGGTTGAGGCGCCCCTGCCACCGCTCAAAAACGCGCCGCACGACAAACCAGTCCGGCGCCGCGCAGATCGCGCGCATGACGCTGCACTCAAAACCCGAGTCGCGGAAACTGAAGAGCGGCGCGGGGACCGACAGCGGCGGGCTCTGGCCTGGGCCGCTGTCGCCGCCCTCGGCTCTTGGAACCGAGCTGCTGGCGCTGCTACTGCTGCTGGTGCTAGCTTGCGCGCCTGTCTGCGCCCGCTCCACCAAAACCTCGAACTCCTCAACCTCATCCTGCTGCTGCTGCTGCTGGTGCTGTTGTCGTAGTTGCTGCGCCTGTCGCGTCTGCTGCTGCTGGGAATGTTGCGACACAACGTGCTGCTGCTGCTGCTGTGCCGCTGCCATGGGCAAAAAGGCCTGACCCACGCTGTCGCCGCCGCCTGCAGGCCTCAGCGGCGCCACCCAACCATCCGCCGGCCACCTCGCCTCCAGCTGCTGCCGCTGTCCGTTCCACCTGCCCCGCCCGCCAGGCGGCAGCAGCCCCGGCACCCCTGCGGACGCCTGTCGAGAGTGCCAGGGCCCGCGCCGCTGCCGCCGACGGCCGATGGCAGCCGCGTAGATGGCAGCAGCGCTCGGCTCGGCCGACGGGGCCCGGGAGCCCGACTGGCTGGTGCCATTGTCGAGATCGATAGACCCTAGACTCATCATGGAAGCGCCGGCGGACCCCTGCGCAATGCTGCTGTTGCTGCTGTTCCTGCTGCCGCTGCTGATTTCGCCGCTGCCGGCTTGAGAAGCGAATGCGCCGCGGCTGCTCGCGCCTGTCGTGGCGAGCGCGGCGTTCGCGGCGAGAAGGCCCTCGCCCGCCTCTGGGTCAGCAACAACCACCGTCGCTGGCCAGCCTACCGCAGCGCCAGCCGCTTCAGAGCCCGCTGCTGCTGCGCCGCTCTGGCCTGCCTCCCCAGCAGCGGCGGCGAGACCTCGCCGCTAGAAGGACAGGGGATGGGTAGCGTGGGGCCACGAGGCCTCAGTGTGCACAGGACTATGAGACTTGTGTGGGGGGCTGAACATGCAGGTCGACATGTTTCAAGGCGATGGCCAAGAGCGCTGTCGACATTGCAGAGCACTGCATCGTCTGGCGCAAGCTGTGGGGTGCGCCACATGCAGAACGCAGCGGCACACCTGTGGTCGCGCAGCGCTACTCGCCCGCGTTGCAGAATGCGACCTGCCCTCAAGAGCCTGGCGGAGTGCAATAATAAGATGCTTTCAGCATGAATCCCTATGCGTTAACATACTTTAAGCGCGAGTGGCTGGGCCTCACCTGCGATGGGGCCAGCCTCCTCGGGGTGAAAAATCCACCAGCGCATGTCTGTTTACAAGGGAAACGCATTTCTACTATTTCCTCCGTCTGCGACTGCTGCTTCTAAAGAAGCATGGCCGAGAGTTTGGCTGTGCCGTGAAGCGGTGCGCTCCCGACAATGTATCGACGTCAAGTAATTGAACAATAATTTAAACGTGTTTTCAGATCTGCTGTGTTTCCGTAGATCTGCGCTCGCTTGCATCGCCAGTGGCGAAGTCAGGTCGACAGTGGTGTGTTGCTCTTTAAACGCGTCGCAAAGCACTAGAGCATGACATTTACCCAAGCACCGCATGAAAAGATGATGCTTCAGGCTCAGAAGCAGGTGACGGTTGCATAAATTGTGTGGTTCCCTGGCCCAGGGCAGCGCTCCTGGTATCTGCAGCGCAGAGGCCAATGCGCGGTCGCCGTGGCCTCATAGTACACTTTTGTTCCCGCAGGTTGCCCTCGGCTCGCGGCAGGCGGCCCGCCGCAATGCGGCGGTCGCGCCCCTGCGCGCGCCCCGCAGCAGCGGCGTGTGCCGCGCCGAGCCGACCCCTGACAGCGTCCAGGAGGTGAGTATCCTTCGGGGATCAGTCGGTATTCGTGTGCACACCTGCGGCAGTGCCTCCTGCCGCCAGGCGCGGGCGCACCAGTTTGGTGGACCGCCTGCTTGACAGGCGCTGTCACCTGACGCACTCTCAAAATCCCACCACCCGCACTCATAATCCGATCACTCGGCCACTGCGCAGGGGAGCGGCTACGTGGCGTACGACTCTGCTGGCCAGAGCAACATGGTGAGTGCGCGGCGGAGGGGTCCGGGCCGTCTGGCGCGCGAGTGCCACATGGCGCGTTCGGGTGTCCGCGTCTGTGTCTGCGGCACGGCCCACTGCAGCTGTGCGCCCAGGTGCCGGCTCTGCCCCGCTGCGCCCCCTGACCACGCTCGTATGTCAGCCCCAAACGGATGTCCTCACACTATCCAAAAACAGTACCCCGTGATGACCAAGGCGTACGCCGACAATGGCCCCAACGCCACCACGGAGGCGAACACCGGGTTCGCGCTCTTTGCGGGCGCCGTGGCCGTCGGCGCCATCGCCGTCGCCGTCGGCCTGCTGTCTATCAAGTCAGGTGCGCAGGCCTGCCCGGCACGGCGCGGGCAGAGGTGGAATGCGGGCAGCCCGCCAGGAGATGAGGGTGGAAGACTGGGGCAACTTTGTTGCTCATGGGACTGACTGGGTGCAGCTACGCGGCGGCCCAGCTGTCGCTCAGGCAGCCACTCCCCTAAGGCATCCGTGCGCGCACGCTCCTGGTGGCTGCCAGCCTGCACCTACGCACCTGTCCACGCTTTCTGACACCCTGGGCCTTTCCCCCCAACCCCTCTGCTGTCCGAGCAGGCGGCGCCGACACCACTGCTGACCAGTTCAAGGCCCTCTCAGAGTACGCGTCCATTTTCGCCGCTCAGATCTGAGTGGTGCCAGGCGTGGAGACGACATGATGGCGTGATCTGACGTGATCTGACTTCAGCAGCCACGGCAGCAGGGCGATGCCGGCGCAAGCATGCTGGCCGTGCCCCCTGCTTACCAACGTTTTGCTCACATGAAGACGTGGGAACCGAAATGAGACTCGGGCGCTCCTCCAGAGGGGAGTGGCTCGGGAGTGTGTGTGTCGCATCATGAGTGGGCCGAGAGGGTGGGCGTGCCCCAGGCGCAAGGCAGTGGCTGAATAAGTCATCCGCTGGCGCCAAAGACCAACCGGCGTCTAAGTCGCCGCAGTCTTTCCTTGTTCTTGCCTGAGAGAGAGAGCCGCAGACTCATATGCCATGTCTGCCTGCAACATCCCAGTTTTCAGAGTGCGGCTGTAATCCGCTGCAGTGGCTGAAGTGTCTTGTCTCATTGCTTTACAAGGCGCATCACAGCTCGTCTCCCTTGTCTAAATCATTTGTGTCAGGCATACCTGCCCATGAAAAATGGGCATGGGGGATAATGCGACCCAGACAACTAAAGAGCAGCAACCCAGCGCAGCCAAATTTGCAGGTGCCAAAGGCGCAGGTGCCTGCGGCTTGGGTGCCGGCAACGGTTGAAAGCTGAAAGCCAACGCAGTGTTTCGGCGCAAGGCGGGGTATTCGCGACCCAGCCCAGGCCTCATGCAGCCTTTCAAGTAGCAGGATGAGCGATTCCAGCAGCAACAAGGTCGCGGACAAAACCATGGGAACCTCAACCTTTGGCAAAACTTAGTACGATACAACCCCAAGTCACAGCTCATCCCGGCCAGGAGGTACCGCCTCCGCTGCCGCGCTCTCAACACGATCCCCCTTGACGCCACCCTGTGCATCGCCCGGGCCGGCGCCGCCGCCGCCCTGGCTGCCGCTGCGGGCTCGCTGCGCCTCGGCCTCCGAGAGTCGCGCCTCGTACGCTTGTATCCACCGAGCGAGCCGCCGCCGCAGCGGCCCAAGGTGCTCAGCATACGCCTCCCACCGCCTGACGGCCGATGTATAGAGCGGCTTGCGCACCTGCGCGTGAGGCATGCGCCCTCCCTTCAAACTAGCGCCCAGGCATGAAACAGCCGCACTGCTCGGCGCACAGTGCAGGTCGCCCGCAGATCCGGGCTCGCCCAAGCTTTGGTCATCAAATTGCCCCATTGCGTCTGCACGCGCACATGCGCGCGTGTACGCAAGCCGCACCTGCGCCTGGCTGGCGGTGTGCACCGCGTTGTTCTTCGCCACGTCGTGGAAGCGCAGCACCTGCGGCTCGAAGGCCATGCCGCAGGCGGCCAGGACCTCGCGGATTACAGCCTCGGGGTGCGCGACGAGGTCCTCATACAGCACCGTGGTGACGCGGCCGGGCGCGGCGGCCTCCCAGTGGGACGCCAGCGTCCACGTCATGTCCAGCTGGTGATGACGCGCGGGCATGGGTGGGTGGCCGTGCAGTTCGGTCGAGGGTGAGCGCAAGCAGGAGCGTGAGCGGGGCGATGTGCGCGCGTGCTCTCCACAGGCAGCTGGGAAGGTTGTAAATGCGCCTCACAAGGGGTTGCGCTCGCGGGGCGACAGCCGGCGGCCGGCGTCCGCTTGTGTGCCATGCAGTTTCAGGCCGGTCCGCCGAGCGTTGCTTAGCCGAGCTAGGCATACCTGTTCGGCCTGCGCAATGCGCCCGCCTGTCGACCCATAACATTGACATGGCAACTGCACACATGATGCTGACGACCCTGTACTTGCAGCCAACCGTTGAAGCCTCCCCGCCTCCCCTCCCTCCCCCTCAGCTCCAAACCCCCCTCACCTGCTCTGCGATGTCGTCCAGGTCCCAGGCCCAGGGCATGGACGAGTAGCTGAAGGGCTGCGCGTAGCAGCTCATGGCCACGTCCAGGGGGTGGCGCGCCGCATGGATGATGCAGGCATTGGGCAGCATGAGCAGGATGTGGCCGACGCGCCACAGGTTCATCTGGGGGTGAGGGAAGCGGCGCGCAACAGGGTGATTGCCAACAGGCAGCCGCAGAGCCAGCCAGCCGCGCATGGCGTTTTGCCAGCGCGACCCGCAAGCGACCTCACACGCAGATCCCCTTCACACACGCCGCCAGGACACGGGAGGCCGTCGCACCTGTGCGCGACCATGCTCACAGTGATCGCAGCAGCCAGGACGATCCACGGCCCCTTGTGTGCAGCACCCCTGTCAAGCCGCCCCACCCCCTGGCTCTGGCATTCCATTATCCGCAGAGCTCACCAGCATCTTATCAATCACGTACTTCGGCTTCGGCCCGCCCGCCGCCACCCCCGGCGCGCGCGCGCGCATGCGCTTCAGGTAGCGCCGCCCGTAGCGCTCCAGCACGGCCGCGTGGTCGGAGGAGGGGTCGGCCAGCAGCACCTGCATCTCGGTGGCCAGCGGGGCCAGCAGGGTGTCCTCGCCGGCCGCGTACGCCTGCGCGCAGGGGCGGGGCGTCGCGAGGGGGCAGTGCAATGGAGGGGCCTGGGCGGAGGCCTCGATCGGGGTGTCCCGGCAGGAAGCATGCCAGCGGGAGGCCTTGCGTCCAAGTTTGAAGCCTAGACAAGGCTGCTTGATGGCAGCCAGGCCGCAAAGCTGCCAGGTGGCGCTGGAAGCATGCAGCTGCCGGCGGTCGCGGCGCGGACCCCAGACGCGCCGCGTGCCTCGCGCCTGAGAGTGGCTGCCCAGCATCTGCTCCACCAGGGTGCTGCCAGACCTCGGCGCCCCGACGACAAAGATGGCGCCGCTGCTGGCCTGGTAGCCGTACTTTCGGTCGAAGGGGCCCGGGAACACCTCCATGACCTGGCAATTGCGGGTCGCCGATGGGATCAGGTGCGCCTCACACCGCAAACAACAGCTGAGCTCAAGAGCACACGGTGCGTTCCAACAAGCATCCGACAGGCTCGGATCCGGTGCCCAGCACCTGGGCTCCTGGGCGCTGGAAGAGCGGCTGCCGAAGCCAGGGTGACGGGCAGGCTCACCCCCTGGCACCCTCGCGCCCCACCTGTTCGGTGGCCTCCCTCTCGCCGGCCGCGTCGTACGACCCCGTCGACGCCATCAGGCGGTTGCCGGCCTCCAAATAGGCCCACGCCAAGCCCGGCCGCCGCGCGCGGTGGGCGCGCTTGTACAGCGCAAAGTGCAGCCAAGACAGGTCCTGGGCCGCGCCGTCCGATATCCAGGCGTCCCCACCCTCGCCGCCCTCGTCGCCCCTGGACGTGCTCCCCCCGCCGCCGCCGCCGCCGCCGCCGCCGCCGCCGCCGCCGCCGCCGCTGCTTCTGTTGGTGTCGGCGGCGAGGTCGGCCGCGATCGCCTCCGCCTCTGCTGCCGACGGCCAACCAGCCTCCAGGTCCAGCAAGAACCCCAGGCCGGCATTCGCCGACAGCAGCTCGCGCCCTCGCCGCGCCACCTGTCGCGCGTGCGAGGACGAGCCAGGTCGTTGGCGAGGGGTTTTGCAACGGCTTGCGGCATCATCGCCAGCCTTCAGCCTGTCCTATGCTCATGTTCCACCCGGCCTCAAAATCAATGCCGCGTACCGATGACAACTCAATTCCTGCAAACAACCGCAAGGTCGCTGCCGGCGCCGCGCCCTGACCTTCGCAGCCGCGGCGGCGTCGGCCGCGGGCAGCGCTTCGAGCGCCGCGAGGGCCTTGCCGTACGTCGCCAGGTCGCGCCCGGCTGCCGCCCTCGCGGCCCCGAGGTATGCTGCGTCGGCGTCGTCGAGGCGGCCGGCCGCCGCCAGCGCCTTGCCCCTGTTGAACGCCAGCGCGCACGTCCCGCTCTCGGGCCTGCCCAGCCGCGCCGCCGCGGCCAGCGCCTCGTCCAGCTCTGCGATGGCGTCGGCCACGCGGCCGCCGTTGAGCAGGAGGGCCCCGAGGTTGCCTCGGATCGTGATCAGCGCGTCGGCCGAGGCGGAGGCGGCGGCGAGGTCGAGGGCGGCGCGGTAGGCGGCCTCGGCCTCGGGGATGCGGCTGCCGCCGTCGGGGGAGAGCTCGTTGAGGTGATGGAGCACCTGCAGTGGCGGCGGGTTTCGCACGCTTCGGCTGAGCTGAGAACGCGCCGGAACGCTCCCTCGCAGGACCAGGCTGCTTGCCGGTCGGCCAGCGGCCCGTCGCACCCTCTTCCAGGCGCTACAGCCATGCCCGTCGCTGCAAGCGTGCAGTACGCAATGCAACTTTGGTGCAGGTGGCACGCGCACCGGAGCAAATAGGAAGGGCACCAGCTGTCAGGTCAGCATCAGCAGACCGGTGCCAGCATGTCTATCCATGTTTGCCCGCCCCTGTCCGCCCGCCCCACTCAAACAGTCGGGACTGTCCATGCGCTGCATGCCCAGGGCAGCCTCACCATTGCAAGCTTCAGGTGTGCATCGGGAGACTTGGGAAACTGCTGTGTGAGCTTGCGCGCCCGCGCCACATGCTCGTCAAATTGCGCCCGCTCCGCCGACCGCACCACTGCCGCAACTCCGCATAGGCAGGCCAGGAGCATCACAGCCAGTCTCATCAGCGTGCATCCTGAAGCCCGCATTCTTGCCAGGCCCAAAGCCTGCACAGGGCGATCTGCTGATCACCGACACAACATTGTCAACATGATGTCTCAACGCGTCACACAATAACATAAAATTCTCAAATTAGCTGGCGTTTATCGGGCCACAAATCGTGGCCCGTCCTTGTAGGCCCCGTCCACCCACATTCTAAATGATGACTGAAACATTTCCGCCACGCGTCTGAAGCGACTTGATCAAGACGTTCAGGAGTTGTAGAATATAGTGTGTTTGAACGCGAATTGTGTGAAGATTTTTACTCACTTCGTGTGGGCATTTAAGCCCCCCGCGGTCTCAGACACACCTCAGAGCAAGGGTAACAAAACGTAGTGTCCCTGCACAGTTTTCAGAAGTTGTCTGGTGGTGACAACATCCCCGACGCACCGTGCGCCGTGGCGCTTTCGTCAACAGCGGCACTGTTGCTGAGTTGCTCCTCATCCTTTCATTGCCCCAGCCACAGTGCCAGCCTCAGCCCTGAGGGATTGGGCCGGGCCAGACGCATGTCGCCGTTGGCCAATCAAGCCGAGCTTGCGGCTCGCCAGGACGGCGTCAGTGATGCCGGGGCCGTCCAGCAACCGGAGCAGCAGCACCGCGCAGCAGCTGCCTCTGCTGGCGCAGCTGGCGTTTGCGAAGAAGGTGCAGCATCGGCTTCGCATGCGACACCATCACTGCCAGAGGCAGCGGCAGTGCTGCGGCCACGACTTTTAACAATGACATCAACAGCAGCAACGGCGGCAGGAGCAGGCGGTGGCAGCGAACGCTCTGGAGGCATGGCTGGCGAGGCTCAGCCAGTCGAGCCAGCCTGCCTGATATGCATGGCAGCAGAGGCCTCCGACCCGACCTCTGTGAAAGGGTGCAACCACAGCTTCTGGTGCGACCACTCTTGCGTGGCACACGCGCCCGTTCTCGCTGGGGCGCATGATTCAGGAGCCTTTGGCAGCAAGCGCCCTTGGCAGCCGTAGTCCTTCCAGGTGTTCCTGTCAGGTCAGGCCAAGGCTCGCAACAATGCAATATGGACGTGCTTAAAGCCAGTTGCTTTGCAGCACAAGTGCATCTACATTCCATGGCAGCACTTTCCTCACCCCCACCGCTTGAAGCCGATGCACTGCGCTGCCGCGCTCCCCCCTCGGCCCCTTCCCCTATTCCCATGTTGTGTCGCACTCACCTGACACGCAGCTACGTCTGCATTCACCAGTGGGGCGCTACGCGGCAGGCGCCCTCATGTCCGGTCTGCCGTGGAGGCATGCAAGCTCTGGTACTGGGCAGCGGCGAGGAGCAGGTGGGCACTCCTTGACCTGCCGATGACAGCTGATTAGGTCTCTGTCCTGTTCGCTTCAACTGCCCTTCAAAAAGCAGCAAAGGCTATTTTGCTTCTGCAAGTGTCACACGCATGGCGCAGGCCTTGCCAAACTTGCCATTTTCCCAAACTTCTACGCTTCTCTGCAATCCTGCACACATGGTCAACACAACAACAGGCGGTGGTACCCGCATCCGCCGTGGCGGCTGGTGACGAGGGCCCAGACCTGTCGTGCCTGGACCACGCGTACTTTTTGGCGGAGGTGTCGCGGCTCGTCTCGCGCGCCGAGGCGGTCCGGGCGCGGCTGTTTCGCGACACGATGAACTGCGGCCGCGGAGGCAGTGCGCGGGACGAGCAGGCGCTGGCGGGCCTGGGGGAGGTGCTGATGCGGCTGGAGAGCTACAAGCTGGTCCTGGGCGGCGACCGCCCCGCGCCCTTCGAAGCAGAGCCGCTGCTGCATGGTGCGCGTCGGCTGGTTTTGCGCCCATGGGTGCGCCTGCATACTGGTGCACGACCGCCGTCATGCACCTCCCGTGCCTCAGCAGCTGTGCACGGGAGCCTGCTAGTTGCCACGCAGAGGCCTGCAGTATCATGCAGCAGCCCGGCAACAGTGCACGAGGCCCCAGTCTGCCGGGGAATAACATGCATGGTCATGCAGCCCTCCTCCGAAATCACACCATGCAACATCTTGCCCAACCATCAGCTTGCTTTCTCCCCCACTCAAACGCCAGATCTCTACCACCTTGACCGGATGGTCACGTCAATATCCACGGGCAGCAGCCAAGGGCTCGAGGAGCTGCAGAGCTTCATGGAGGGTGTCGCAGGGGCGGGGACGGCGCAGCAGCATGATTGTTATGAAGAGGACTATTATGAAGGCCACTGGGACGGCGAGGAGGACGGTGGCTGGGACGAGCACGGGTGGTGCGACGGCGACGGCGGCTTTGATGCGCGCAGCCTTGGGCGCGCCGCGTCGGGGCTGCGGTCAGGGAGCATCAGCCGGACGCCCGGGCGGCGGCCGCCGCAGCGAAGCTTAAACCGGCCAGGGAGCGGCAAAGCAGCGGCGGCAAGCGCCGGCAGCGGCGGCAACGGCACAGGCAGCAGCCGTGGCAGCCAGCGGAGAGGTGTGCGGTAGCAAAGGCCGCTGCGCCTCTTGCACTCCTGTAATCATAAGCGCAGTCGCGGCGATGCGTGCCTACTTGTGTGTGCAGAGTGATGAGTGCTGTCCCGACGGGAAGGGCCCGATGCAGCTAATTGCACACCATCGGGGCCCACCTGCCATTGCACGCACTCTGGTCCAGTCAAGACACCCGCTTGGTATATCAGGCATGCGTAGGCATGTTGCAGTGCGTTCGGACTATGCAATCTTGATGTGCCTGCCGGGCTTGACTCGTGTGTTTGACCACGCTGCGTTCTGATCTGAAGAAGCTGCCTGACAGTCGCCAATACGTGCCGTGCCTCTGATAAGTAGAACCATACGATGAATTTTGATTGTTGAAGGGCTCAGCAAGCGCGGAGGGAGAGGAGAGAGGCGCCAGATCACTTCATGCTGTTCTGACTCAACCGGTTCCTTACGTAGAACGCTCTTGAGCTGGATCGCTAACCGGATAATGCGCAAGGTGCTGGTGCGTATCAAGTGGCCCTAGACTGCCCGCGATTTCAGCGGAGAAGCACTCATCAGCTTTGCGCCGAAAGGCAGAGCGCACGTTTGTACAGTCACGCCATGCCAGATCACGGAAAATTATACCGTCACACACGCAGGCATGGTCGCTGGTGCTGGTGCTGGTGGCATCGGCGCTCGCGCCAGCCACGGCGCTCAGCGCCGACTACCAGCCCTTCGCAGACTTAATGGGTTACAACACCGGCCTCGCGGAGTATTGGAACGGAACAGATCCATGTAACGGTGCGGAGCGGCACACGCGCACGACCGGCCATATTTCTTGGGGCGTGTGCGCCCTGCGGCATCCGCCCACCATGTGCATCGCCTCCGCCTTGTTTATCATTGCAGCTGTAGGTGTCATTTGCGAATGCCCCTTGCCACCCGCCTTGCAGGCCCTTGGAAGGGCGTCACATGCAACACAAACGTCCCGGCCCGCGTCACCAATCTGGTGTTGAATGGGGTGGGGCTCGTTGGGCCCTTGCCGGAGTCCCTGGGTGAGCCTGGCACAAAAACACATGCATGCCAGCAGGGAGTTCTCAGAGAGCATGCGCCGCTGCTGGGTGCATGTGCAGCGGCGCCTCATGGCGTGACTGCAAAAAACGCTGCAGTAGCAGTATTCTATGGTGGCATGCCGCTGCTTGCGTCAGTGCTTTCGGCAATCGCAGGAGCAGCAGCAGCGTGCAAGCGCCTGCTGATGTGTCGTCGCAACGGGAAGAGCCGCCCCTACAACCTCTCACAGCAGACCACCCACACTGCAAATCGGGTGTCTTGCAGGCAACCTGACATACCTGCAAGAGCTATCACTGCAGAACAACAACTTCACGGGCACAGTGCCCCTTGAGCTTGGCAGCCTAGCGGCGCTCAGCGTGCTGGACTTGTCCAACAACCAACTGTCAGGTGGGCGGCAGCCAAGGGGCCGGGGCATCAGGGTAAGTGCAAACACCAGCGCTATGCAGCAGCTGCACGGCTGCGGGGTCGCGGCCAGCAAGGCGCCGTGCCCAGAGGCACGCAGCGCGATACACCCAACCCACTGCCGCACCCAGATGTCACCATCATGCATCCTCGCCGCGCTCAACCTTTCCCACCCGCACTGCCGGTCGGCGCTGATCAGGCAACTCACAGGCAGGCCTGGACGCGCTGGGGTATGCCGCGGCCCTGTCATACATCAACATCGGCCGCAACCCCGACATGACAGCGCTGTGGCCTGAGACGTGGGGCAACCTGACAGTGCTGACAGACCTGTACGCCGACCAGACAGGCCTGAGCGGTGAGTGTAGAGGGCCGCAAACGCAAGCAGCAGGCTGCAAGGGTTGCGGCCTTGAGGGGAGGGGACCGGCCGCACGCACGCACGACGGCCGCGTCTGAGCTGCGGGGTAAGGCTGCGGCGCTGCTTGCGGAGGCGCACCCTCTTGCTGCCACTTTCTTTTGTGTACAGCCACGACCCGTCATTCCACTCTGCAATTTCCAGGCACCCTGCCCTCAAGCTGGGCCAGCATGTCGTCAATTAAGGCGATTGACCTGTACCTGAGCTGGTGGGAGCCGGGCACTCCCCAGTGGCCCAACTGGGGTGCCATGAGCACCCTGGAGTTCCTGGACCTGTCGTGGGGCAGCGACGTGGAGGTGACCGGTGAGTGGCGTCGTGCTGAGGTGAACGGCGGAGTGGCAGCTCACATCACGTCAGGTCTCAGTGGCGCGCCCTGGCACAACCTGACATTCTGCACGGCTCCGATTGGGTGCACGACGCTTGGTGCTCTGAACCTCGGTCACGCCCAGCAGAGGCTACACCTCTGTCGCCCCCCGCCCTCACGCCCTTGCACGCTCACAAATCCCTGCGGCAGCGCCCATCCCTGCGGACTGGTTCACGAGCACCGGCAGCCCCGGCATGAAGAGCCTGCACACCCTGCGCCTGGCCGGCATCAACTGGACCGCGCCGCTCGACCCAGCCTGGGCGCAGCCGGGGGTGTCGCTATGGGCCGGCGGCCTGGGGTCCCTGGACCTCAGCGGGAACCCCCCATCGCCGTCGCCAAGAGGATTTCCGCCAGAGTGGTTGCAATTCTCCGCGCTCAAGTCCCTGCAGGTGGGCGGAGCGCTCGCAGGCTAAGTAGACGCCCCACGCATTCCTTGGGGATTGGCCGTGTGGTTTCACTGGACGCAGACCAGCCCCACGGTTGCTGGGCGCCCCAGATTACCCGGCGTGCTCGTGCGCACGGCACCCTTGCCGACGCTCGCACTTTGCCCTTTTTACTCCCCGCACACACCCCTGCAAATCTCCGACTGCGCCCTTCAGCTTCGAGACGCGGCCCTCAATATGTCGGGCCCCTCCCCGCTGTCTGCCTTCACGAGTGCAACCGCGCCGCTGATGGCCAGCCTCGAGGAGCTCGACCTGGGCGGCAACCCCATGCTTGCGTGGAGCGACCCGGCGCAGTCCATCTTCTGGGCCAACACCACGGCCGGCTGGGCGAGGCTCTTCGAGCTGTGAGAGGCAGTGATTGCTGGGTGTAGAGCGTCCCTTTGGCGTGCAAGGGGTAGAAGCGGGGCTGCTTGCGTGCAGCGTAGAATTGGTCAACCTTGGAAGCACGAGCACCCTGCCTTGGCCTGCCGCGTCCCGTGCGGCATGTCGCAACATCCCTGTGCGCCTCCCTGCCTCCTGTGCCACTCAGACACCTGGATAACACAGGACTGTACGGCGATGATGGCCAAGCATCCTGGCCAAACCCTCCCTGCAAGCTCAACATCACAGGCTCCAACATAAGTGAGACCGCTCGATCGCAACGCCTTTATTTTTCAGTCAAATTCACGTCCACATCCCACCCAACATGCAGACGCATGGGTCGCCGTGCGGCAGATGCCGCTTACTCTTGCATAACCGCGTGCGCTCACCCCACCCCCCCTGCGTCGCAGCCTTCGGCGCACAACCGGACCCTACAATGTTGTGCCGGCTCGACACACAGCCCGAACACGACGCCCTGCTGGCCTGGATGGCTAAGTTGACGTCGCCAGAGACACACCCCATGCTGGCGGCCTGGGGCGCCAACGGCACCAACGGTGCGGCTGCCGCCTCACCTCCGTCAACCCTACTTACGGCGCCAGCGCCTTGCGTGCCAAATGCGTGCCAAATGCGCGCCAAATGCGCGCCTGCCTGGCCCTCGTCTCAGGGTGGTGGCCGGCCGTGTGCACCGTCAACATATGCTGCTTTCTCCCCTAACAACCACAGTCCCGGGCGGCCACTGCCAGTGGCCGGGCGTCACGTGCGACCCTGCCACCTGGCGCGTCACCATGCTGCACGTCGACTCGTACGCCTTTGCCCAGAAGCTAAGCGGCCCCCTTGACGACTTCAAGGACCTCACGGCGCTGCGCACGATCTGGCTGCCCTACAACATGCTGACCGGGACGCTGCCGGCGGCGTGGACGCAGCTGCAGGCGCTGTCGGACATTGACCTCAGCGGCAACCAGCTGGCCGGCCCGCTGCCGGACCTGTGGGGGCAGATCGCGGTGGGCATGCGGAGCATCAAGCTCAACATGAACAATTTCCAGGCGAGTGCTCGTGCCTGGCTTGCAGGCGTCCCCACCTCGCACCAGCCACAAGGGCAGGGGCTGGACACCTAATACCAGGCTGCGCTCACCTTGTGTACATATCTTGCGTACATCGAAGCCCTTTCAAGTTTGTGAGGAGTCTGCCTGAAGCACCTGCTCGATACTCTCGACTGTCGTGGCCTCTGTTGTCCAGGATGCATTCATGCACGCTCTCCCTGCCCTCCCTGCTGCGACCGATACCACAGACCACGATCCCTCCCTCCTGGGTTTCATCCAGCGACGGCCGCGTGTGGAACCTGGACACCTTGATGTGCGCCCCCTGCGGCCTCCAAGGCACCCTGCCCGCCGGCTGGGACGACGCCGCGCTCCGTGTGCTTGAGCTCAGCTCCAACGACTTCACGGGGCCGATCCAACACGTCATCGCGGGGTCGCCTGGGTTGGATACGCTCCGCATGGCCTACACTGGCATACAGGACGAGCTGGGCCCAGGTTGGGCGTTCAGCGGCGCCAGCCCGCTGACCAGCCTGGACCTGTCCAACAACCCCGGCCTCAACGGGTCCATCCCGCTGGGTGAGAAGCCGTGCCGTCGTTTCAGCTCTCCCCTCCCTTGCGCTGCGAGTTTTGCGACTTGGGGACCCCTCGCATGCTGGCTTCCACAGAGTAACCCTTGCGGTGGCATCATGTCGGCCAAACGCCACATTGTCCGGTCCAGCTCACGAACGCTCACCTCACACCATCCGTGGTTGCCGTCGAACCACACGCAGAGCTGCTGACGTCATCTGTCCAGTTCCTGCACCTGGGCTTCACCAACATTTCGGGCGGCCTCCCGAATGCCACCGGCGCCAATCCTTCACGACTCCTGGTGCTTGACTTCTCCCAGATCCCCGGCATCACGGGCGCAATCCCCCCTAGCTGGGGCCCCTTGCTGGCGGGTGTGAGCTGCATGATCCTGCAGGGGACAAGCCTGTGCGGCGCGGTGCCGCAGGGGCTGCCGTGCTTCAACATCGCAGGGACAAATTTGGGTGAGTTTTTGATTCTGACGGGTATTGCTGGTGCTCTCTGCACATTTCGTTGCGCCTACTCGTGCACACACTGTGTCATGGTTACGGCCCTAAGAAGCAAAACCCCGGCCTGCAGAAGCAGCGGGGTGCTGAGCGCATGTCGCGCCGATTTTGCATTCGGGACAGGTCCCTGCCCTCCTCTCTTGCGCGCATGCTCTCAGGCAGGAATTGCTCGGATCTCACCCCCCTGGCGACCTCCCTGCAAGACGTGCCGGACTGCGTCATGCCGCCGGGCCTTTCTGGTTGCCCCTCCGACCCTTATGGCCTGCCGGTGTCATCTTGGAGCGGGGTCACAGCTGATTACCGCGCCTTGCAAGGCATCAGGCACGCCATCACCAGCAGCGGCATCTTTGGCAATGTGACCAGCAATGGCACATACGCCAACACAACCAGCAACGCAACCAGCAACGCAACCATCATCAACGTGACACTGGGCGCGGACCTGTTCCCCTGGCCCGCGCCCTGCCATCCGGGCAGCTACACGCCCGGCCTGACCTGCGACGAGCCCACGCGCCGCGTGACCGGCCTGCGGATGGCGGACGCGCTCCACTGCCACTCGCCGCCGTGCTTCTGGTCGGGATGGCCTGTGCGGCCGGTGCCAGAGTTTGCGGCGCTTTCTGAGCTGCAGCTACTGGACCTGTCAAACATGGGCATGCAAGGTGGGCCGGGGCGCCGACGATTTGGGTCATTATGCGCCGGTCACCTTGTACAGCTGGCAAACAGCTGGGGCCGCGGGACGCATTATTATGTTGGGGAGGGTGGGGGCGCAAGGGAAGCGGCTTGCAAGGGCGCGACCCTTGGTCTGCAGCCCGTGTGTGGGAGCTCCTCCGCGTGCGTGCACATACGCACATGCTGGCGCTGGCATGCATGTACATCAAACGCATGCCAAGCAGCCAGCTGCCGCCCCACCAAACTCCAGGCACCCTCCCCGTTGAGTGGTCCAGCCTGTCTATGCTGCGGGACCTGTTCTTAGCCAACAACAGCCTCAACGGCACCATCCCCTACACCGGCGGCGCCGCTTTCATGGCCCCCCTGAGGACCCTCGACATCACAAACAACAGACTCTCGGGCGCCCTGCCACCTGAACTCAGCGCCGCCGAGCAGCTGCTCCTCAGCTACAACCAGCTGACTGGGCAGCTGGGCCCCGCGCTAAACGGCGCGGTCAACCTGCGGCGGCTGGTGGCGCCGGGCAACAATTTTTATGGCTGGCTGCCAGACCTGTCGGCGGCGGCGCAGCTGGTTGAGGTCGACCTGGGAATGAACATGCTGACGGGGGCGCTGCCGGGCAGCTTTTCCAGCAAAGGCCTGCAGCGCCTCTGGCTGGAGGGAAATATCATCGGCGGCTCGGTGCCCGATGCGGTGCGGTCAAGTGATGCTCGCTTGTTGGCGTGTGTGGCTTTCGTTGGTGTCTTTGTGCAGGTCTTGGTTGCTGCTCAGAGGGATGTGTGCGTGGAATTCTGAGTCTGCAGACGTGTGCATGCCATCAACCGCTGCATGTGTGTGCCCCCCTCCCTGAGCTCGACGCTCAACAGCTATACCATCGCTTACGCACATCCGCAGTGGGGCAACCTATCCTCCCTGTCGTCTCTGTCCTTTGGGGGCGCGGGCCTGACCGGGACGCTGCCCACCTCCTGGGGAAGCTGGCGGGGCATGCGGGAGTTTGTGATACAGAACGCCATGGGCCTCACATGTGAGCAGGGTTTGCTAATGCTGCCGGATGTTGATTGCTCGCTCTTACTACATCTGGATAGGCAAATGGTTGCTATATGCGCCTCCTCCCCTTCCTGCTCAACACCACCCTGACGACCCCTGCATGGGTCGGAACTGCCGTTGGATCCTCTCTCCTGCACGTCCCTCAGCCACGCTGCCCGCCAGCTGGGGGGCGTGGGGCCCGTCCCTCCGGAAGTTCCACCTTCTTGGCGGCGGCTACCAGGGCACGCTGCCCGCGTCCTGGGGTGCAAGCTGGTCTGCGGTCGAGTCTCTTCGGCTGGAAAACATGTTTATCAGCGGCGCTCTGCCGCCCGAGTGGTACAACGCCACCGCAGCGGCTGCCTTCTTCAACCCGACCGTCAACAACAGCACGCTGGTCAACAACACCGCGGTCAACGGCACCACTTCAACCAACGGTAGCACCTCAACCAACGGCAGCACCTCGACCAACGGCAGCACCTCGACCAACGGCACCAGTTCGACCAATGGCAGCGCCACGGCCGCCCGCGGCGCGTTCCCAAACCTCAGGGAGCTGTCGCTCTCCGGCCTCAACAACCTGACGGCCCCGCCCTGGGCCGCCCTGCGCGCGTGGCTCGACCCCAAGGCGGCGTCCCAGCAGCTGAGGAGCCTGAGGCTCGCCGGGCTCCGCGGCTTGGCAGGCGCGGGGCTGGACGGCGGGATCGCGGCGACCTACAGGAACCTGTCGGCCCTTGTGCTATCAAACATGGCCCTCGGAGGGCCGATCCCCGCCGGCTGGGCGTCGCTGCCGCCTGGGCAGCTGTCTGTGCTTGACGTCTCCAACAACAACCTGACCGGCACTCTGCCGCCCTGGCTTGTGTCGTTGATGGGGCCGCCGCCACAGCCGACGATGGGGCTGCAGCCGTCGCAGCCGCCGCAGCCTTCTGGGTGGGTCGAGCAGCGCGGGTGGCTGCTGGACGTGTCTCGCAACAACTTGACAGGTGGGGGGCCGGCATCACGTTGCTGTCTGGGGCTTTACTGCCTTTTCCCGCTGTTCACGCCAGTGCTTACGCTCTACATTGCTGGCTGAGCTTCAGTCAACTTTCACGGCAGCACGCGACAGTGCTGCCGCTTGCTGCTCTCCACTGCCTCACGCCTTCGCGACGCCTGCGCAGGGACGCTGCCGGCGGAGTGGGGCACCTTTGCCGGCCAGGGAGGCCACGTGCTGAGCGTGGCGGGCAACGCTCTGCAGGGGGCGCTCCCGCCGACGTGGCAGGCCATGGCTTACACCAGCCTGGGGCTGGACCTGTCCAGCAACACACTGAGCGGACCCATACCAGCAGGGTGGTTCAACACCAGTGCGATGGCAAACAGGACGAGCATGGTGATGTTCTTCAACCTTGGGTGAGGTTGGCGGATGCATCGAGTCGCCTGCTGGCCGCTTGCAAGCGAGGCGGCCTGCATAAGTCAGCAGTTCTGCATGACTGATTGCAATTGCTGCGTTTGCGTGGCTCCATTCGCGAATCTCCATGCCGCAACAGCAAACCCCCTGCCCCCGTGCCCCTTGCCCCATCCACAGCAACAATCTGTGCCTCTGCGGCGACCTCCCTTACTGGCTGGGCGTCGCCTGGAACTCTGCCGGCAACACAACGTCCCTCGGCATGCCCTGCGCCCAGTGGCCGCCGCAGTGCGACCCCGTGATGCCGGCGCCTTGGTACGTCGACAACGGCCCCCTGCTCGCCCTCAAGCCGCTCATCAACACACCAAACCCGTGGGCGCTGCAGACCTGGAATCAGTACAGAGTGGCGTGCACCAACTCGAACGTGACGGGCACGTGCGCGCCGTGCGACTGGCAGGATCCGTCTTGCGGCGTCGTGCGGGCAGCAGACGGCCTGCTGCTGTGCAACTGGCGGTTTGTGAGCTGCAGGGACAGGCGTGTAATGGGGCTGCACCTCGGGCGCAAGGTGGGCGCCGCTGGGGACGGAAAGGTTTATCTGGCTGGGCTGGGCGGAACGCGCAGGCGCGGCCTGCGTTGCTTGCATGCGATCTGGGTCATAGTGGGATTTTATGGTTGTTCGCCAGCATCGTGCGAATGTGGGAGGTGAAACGCTGGGGCATGTCTTTGTTCGGACCGCACTGCACCGTGCACGTCTCCCAAACCCCTCTTGCAGCAGCAACGTTGCCCGGACAGCCGCTTTCCCGCCGGCCCTTGACCCTTGCCCCCTCGCCCGGGCCCTGCCTAATCTTTTTTGAACTCTCAGGGCCTGCAGCTGCAGTATATACCTGCATTCCTCGCCAATTTGACTGCCCTGGAGATCCTTGACCTTGACGGCGACATGCACTCCGACCAAGACACAGTCCTGGGCGGCCCTCTCCCACCCCAGCTCTCATCCCTGGCTAATATGACGTCGTTCGGCGTCACGGGGCCGGTCAACGGCACCATACCTGCCACATACTCGGCTTGGACCAAGCTGTCTGCGTTCAGGGTGTCGCGGACGGCGCTGGGCGGGACGATACCGCCCAGCCTGTTTGCGTCGTGGCTGGCGCTGACGGCGTTTTCAATCGAGGGAGCCCAGATCACAGGCACAATTCCGCCGATGTTCAACAATACGCTGCTCAAGGAGTTTGTGGTGGAGCGCACGCCCGTGTCAAACAGCGGAACGCTGCCTGCTTGGTTCATGGACGCAAGGGCCGTCGGGCTGAAGAACATGCAGCAACTCGGGTTTGGTGAGTGGGAGGGTTCGGGTCGGGACGTTGCAGGTCGCCTGGTTGGTTGGCCAGCAGGCTACTATGAATCTCTCCATATGAGTATGTGGCTGGTCCCAGGCACCACATGAGCCTGTACCCGCTGGCCACTTGCAGCCCAAGCTGCAGCCTTCTCACCAACCCCAACGCCGACGCCAACGCCCGTCACCCCCCAGGCGGCACCAATCTGACGCTCCCCTCCTGGCCGGCCTTCAAGGCGGCGGTCAAGGCTAACAACTGGACGCTCAGCATGCTGTCCGCGCCGGCCTGCGGGTTCACCGGCCCCATCGGCCCCATGGCCTTCCACTTCCCCCAGCTGATCGCGCTCGACCTCTCAAACAACGCGCTGACGGGGGCGGTGCCGTGGGACCTTGGGCAGGGGGCAGCAAAAATGCAGTACTTGATCCTGTCAGGCAACAATCTGAGAGGTGGGCCCAGCGTGCGTGCGTGGGTCCCAAGGGGTTTGGTCTGCTGGCCGTCAGGGGAGAGCGGGGCGCCTGTTTGGCCAGTGGCTCATAACATGGCGCTGGCTCTGGCTCTAGCTCTAACTGGGGCTCTGGCTCCGGATCCGGCAAAGAGTGCAAGGCAAAATGCTGTGCTCATCAAATTGCACTGATGCCACAGGCACGCTGCCATCCACGCTGGCGTCGGCCTTTGTCGTCGGCCCCAACACCTACAACATCCTCCAGCTCTCCGGCAACCAGCTCGTCGGCACGCTGCCCGCGGCCTGGGGTGCGGCCGGCGTGCGTTTCGGCCGATTCAGCCTCGCGCAGAACTACCTGTCCGGCCCCCTGCCTGACAGCGGCTGGGGCGGCATGGTGCTGAACTCGTCCGATGTGGATCTGTCGCGCAACAGCTTGTCTGGGCCGATCCCTGCCGGGTGGTTTCCGACGCCGCCGGCGCTGGCGCCCAGCAATACGTCGGGCGGCAGCAATATGTGGTGCGTGGCGGGTGGTGCAAAATCTGAACGTGTTCCTTCCGTCAAAGGCTTTCTTTTGCCTGACTATTGGCTGCTGCTGGGGGCATCCTGCCATGAACGCGGTCAAGTTTGTGCCTGTTTTCAATAAACGCCCCAGCAAGCTTTGGTGAATTCGTACAGGTGGTTTGTGCGCGCCACTCCATTTCGCCCCCAACCTTTGCTGGCGCCGCAGGTTCAGCCTGCAGCTCCACCACAACCCGTGCCTCTGCGGAGAGGCGCCTGCGTGGATGGCACGCAGCATGAGCGCAGACCTCTGGGCCAACGGCACCGGCCTCTGGGCAAACTGCGCTGCATATCCAATGATGAGCGGCGCGGCCAACAGCACCACCAATGGGACGGTCAACAGCACGGTTAACGGGACAACCAACGGCACAACCAATGGCACGGTCAACGGAACGGTCAACGGGACGAGCAGCAGCGCATATCCCAACGGCACCATGTGCATGGCCAACGGGACTGTCATCAACGCCGCCGCCGCCAACTGCTCGGTCTGCGGGACCCCTGCCGCACAGCCGCCGCCTCTCTCGCACCTAGACGCGCAGCCGCTCGCCGCGCTCCGTGGCGCGATGGCGTCGACACCGACCCCCAACGCGACAGCGCTCGCGGCCAGCTGGAACGCGAGCGACCGGCCGCCGTGCAGCGAGTTCGACCCCTTGTGCGTGCCCTGCAACCTGACCATGCCGGCGGCCGGCTGCGGCGGCCCCGCGCCGGCGGTCGGCGGGCAGCCGCCTCAGTGGTACTGCAACTTCCAAGGGGTGGCCTGCAGGGAGAGCCGCGTTGTCGGGGTCAACCTGACCGGCGCCAACGTCACGTTCTCAAGCATCCCAGCCGGCGCGCTCACGCTGCGCAAGGCGGAGTGGTTTCGTGAGTGGCAGGGGGGTTGAGGGGTGGAGACTGAGGCGGCTGGGGAGGATGGAGGCGCGGCCAGCGACTGGGTAGTCAGTGGCGTTTGACAAGTTGGGTTGATGTCAATCTGCGACAGACAATTACCATCATGAAGCGCAACCTCCGGTGCTTTGGTGGGGAACTGATGTGACTGCTGCGCATGCACGCCCATCCCCGCGCATTGCAGTCCTGAGGGGCAATTATTTCCAGAGCGGTCCCCTGCCAGCCAACCTCAGCTTGGATGTGCCGGCCCTCAGCGTGCTGCAGATCCAGGGCGCCAACGCGTCACTGGGGAGCATCCCTGCTGACTGGGGGCAGATGCCGGCCCTTAAGTCGCTGTGGCTGGGCAATGCTTCACTAACTGGTGGGTGCAGGCATGGGCTTCGGTTCCACGCTCTCATCATATGCCTTTCAGGCGCAACAAGCAGTGTGTGTGGTGCATGTGAGCGCACGCGACTCAAAGAATGAGCATGTATGCAGCGCCCCGCTTTCTGATATTGCCGGCTGTCGGTTGCATCCAGGACACAGCAACCACACATATCATGCCACCTTTTCGCACCACAGGCTCCCTGCCGGCGACCCTGAGCCCCTTGATGCAAGACATCGTCCTATGGGGCATCACCTTCACAGGCGCCTCTGGGCTGCCGCCTGCATGGTCGCAGTCCAACACACTGCGCAGCCTCGCCTTCACGGACGTGATGGGCCTGACGGGGTCCGTCCCCATGGACTGGCAGTCCGGCATGCCAGCCCTGGACTCACTGATTTTCAACAACGTGCCCGGACTGGCGACCGCCCTGGACTCTTACGCCGCCCTGGTGTCCGCGCCCGCGCACTCCAGCCCGTCGCCGCCCGTTAACTTTACTGGGAACTACACCGGCCTGCGCAACGTGAAGCTCATGCGCATGAAGCTGGCCGGCACGATCCCAGATGCCATGTTTGCCACCCAGCGGCTGGTCAACCTGAGCCTCGCCAACAATGCGCTGTCCGGCTCGCTCGGCGGCGCCGCTTGGGCCAACGCGACGGTCGTCGGCCTCAGGAACCTGGATCTCTCCAGCAACAACCTGACGGGGAAGCTGCCGCCGGCCTGGAGTGCCCTATGGCTGGTGTCGCTCAACCTCAGCCGCAACGTGCTGTCAGGTGGGTGGGGCGCGTTGAGTTGCACCACCCTTTGGCAAAAGGGTGGGCGCGTCGGGTGTCAGGAACCTGTGCGGCATCGTGGCCACGGCAACTGCAATGGCCTGCACAGCACCGTTGTTTTCTGTCATCATGACAACCCTGACTCATCTTATGACCGACCCCCGGCAGGCTTCCTGCCCAGTGAGTGGTCGGCCATGCCTGCGGGCAACGGCACCGAGCTTCAACTCTTAAACAACAACTTGACCGGCCCCATCCCCGAGGCATGGAGCGTCCGCTCCGCGTCCTGGGCCAACATCAGCGTGGCCGGCAACCCCGCGATGTGCGGCGCGCTGCCGACGTGGTACACTGCGCGCTTCCCGGCGTCGGGGCCCATGGTTGCAGGTGCGTGCGCCCAAGCAGGGGCAGCAGGGGTTGGAGAAAGCAACGCAAACCAGCCAAGTACTGCGCGTGCCTGCAGGTGATCCTCTGCCTCAGCGCGCCCGTTAATCATGGTTGTGGGCGTTTGCCCACAAACGCAACTACCTTCGACCCAACCTGCCGCTGACTTTGATCCATCCACCCTCCGCCCTCACCCCGCATGGTAAAGGCACCCAAATGCCATCACTCTGCTCGCCGCTGACGCAAGAGTTCATTCTCACGGCCGTTGGTGGGAACTCATCGGTCGCTGGCCGCGGCGTGGCGCTGATTCAGTCCAGCAGCGTCCCGCCGCCGCTGCTCCAAAACGTGATCCTCAACGCGGTGCTGCGCTGCCCCAACTGCACGAGCGACGTCGTGGTTGGGCCGTTCACCCTGGTCTCAAACATCAACGGCACCCAGACCTGGAACGCGTCCATTGGGCCCAGCTTCCTGCGCCAGGTGAGTGGGTAGGGCTGCGGGCGCTGGGTCTAGCAGGCCAAGAGAATGGCTGGAGCGCTTTGCATATGTGCTGACTCATTTCAGCGGGGTTGAACGTCGTCTGGTGTCTGCATGTGCTACGCCCCATGGGCGTGTTCCCTCCAGTGCATCCACCACCCCCTGGCTGCGTTTGCACAAAAGGCTCAACTCTTTGGCCCGGCTTTCACGGCTTGCGCTCCGCAGACAGGCGTCTACAACGTGTCTATCTCAACCACGCCGCTAGGCGTCACGTTCACCCGCCTCACCGGCATACCCCTTCCGCTCACCGTCATGCCGGCGCCGATGTCGCCCGTCACCTCCACCATGGCCGTCTCCGCCCCTGAGGGCGCGCGCTCCGGGAGCCCCGTGACCGTTTCCCTCCACCTGGCCGACGCATTCGACAACCCCGTGACAAATTTGACCGCGGCGGCTCTGAAGATTGCGGGCGTCGTGACCGGCCTGCAAACCGTGCCCGGGCCCAACCTGACAGCTGCGGCGGGGCCCGGCAACTGGCTGTACCAGATGACGTTCGCAGCTATCCAAAACGTCACCTTCTCGCTGCAGATCGACGGCGCCCTGGCGCGCGGCCCCTTCGCCTTCCCGCGCGCCGGCGCTGCGGAGCGCGCCGTCGACCTGGGCGCGTCGCTGCGGGCCGCAGCGCTGCAGGCAGACGGCGCGGCGCCGGCCGCGCCGCGGTCGCAGCTGTCGGCCGGCGGCGCCATAACCGCCAACGCGTGGCACGTGGTGCACATCCCGATCGTCCGGATCCTGCCGCCAGCCCTGGGGCCGTTTGTTGCGGACCCTGGGCTGTCCGCCACCCTGAAAATCCAGGCGCTGAACGGCACGAGCGGCGCGCCCGACGCGTCGCGGCCGCCGCTGCTGTTTACTGGCGCGTGGTCCTGGACGAATGGAAGCTACGTGGTGCCCCTGCGACTTGCGGTCGACGCGGCGAAATCCAACACGACGTTCGCGGCGACGCTCTCGTTGGCGTACCCCTCGGGCGTGCAGGTGCGCTGGGGATCGGCGCAGGCTTGGGAGGGGTGCGCTGCGTCGCAGCCCTGCTTGCAACACGCCGTGAGGTGCAGGCGCAAGTTGATTAGGACGCTTGCATCCTTTGCCGCACAGCAGGGGTTCGGGGCGAAAGCCCTGCAGCTGGCCGTTGGTTAGATTCTCACCGCGACCGCCGGCGCCCAATGCATGCCTGCAGGCGACCTGGGACGTGCTGCTGCTGGCGACCCACAACTTTGCGGCCCCCGACAAGAGCACGTTCAGCGTGGTGACCTTCTCCCCGTCAGGCGCCACACGCACTGGGGACCCTGTTTACGTCGTGGCGCGGCTCATCACCGCGCAGGGGCGGCAGGTGTACGTAGCGAGCAATGTCAACTTCACCATCACAGGTACGCGGGCCGCCCGTGGCCCCCTATCTTCACCTGTCACAGACTAGAGGCTGGATTCTTTTGCAAGTTTGCCAGCGCCTGCCTCCTGCGTGCGCCTTGCGAGTTTGGTGGGGCCCAGCTGGCGCGCAGCGGGTCGGCGCCGGCTACAAAGGATGGATTTGAATCTGCCACAGCTGTGGGTCTCAGGCCGCGCCCATCAGCTCGCCACCACCCCTACCCAACACCCCTCAGGGAACATCACAGGCCAGGCCACGGTGTCGCCCCTGGTCCGGGCCGCCGACGGCAACTGGTCCTTCACCTACTACCCCTCCGTCGAGCAGACGCTCACCATCGCAATGACCGTCGACGGCAAGCCCATCAAGTCATCGGCCCTCGTGGTGTCCGGCCGCTCGCCGTTCAGCGTGGACCCAGCGGCCTCCCTGGCGGCGGCGGCGCTCGTCAGCCAGGGGCTGACAGATACCGAGCCTGTCGACTCCTCGTCTTCCAGCATCATTTTCATGGGCGAGAGCTCCTTCCTGAGCATCCCCGTATTTGATGTCTTCGGCGCAAGCTTCGCGTTAGATCCGGGTCTGAAGGTCCGCCTAACGCTCGTGCCGGGAGCGCTGGAGGCGTCGGTGGTGGCGGCGTACCGCCTGCCGGCCAGTGGCGTGATTACCTTGGCCTCGCTTGCATCCACGGTCAACTCGACGGCTACCGCAGCGGTAGTGGGCCGGCGGCGGCTGCTGCAGAGCCCCAGCCCTAGCCCAAGCCCAAACCCAAGCCCCAGCACCAGCCCCAGCCCCAGCATCAGCCCCAGCCCTAGCCCCAGCCCCAGCCCAAGCCCAAGCCCAAGCCCGAGCTCCAGCCCCAGTCCAAGCCCAAGCCTCGGTACAAGCCTGAGCCCCAGTCCAAGCCTGAGCCCTAGTCCCAGCCCTGCGCTTATGCCCCACACAATGGTCAACCCAGCCACCGGCTGGCTGTACACCGGCGACTACGAGGCAGAGGCCCCAGACCCCTGGCTCAACGAGGCGGGGGGCGCGCCGCAGCAGCTGGTCTTTGAGCAGGCGGGGCCGGACGTGGGGAACCCGCTGCAGGACGGGCTGGCAGGCAACTCGTCCATGTACACGTTCCCAGGTAGGCTGTGAAGTGGACTCTCAGTGCACCAGCTTGCAGAGGGATGGCAGATCCCCCTAGAGCCGCCATGTGCGCTGCACGTGCGGTGCTTCCCCGCAGTCCATCCCTGCGGCGCCCTGCTCTTACCCTGCCCGCCGCGCCTGCGCCGCGACAGGGCTCTTCAACGCTTTCCGTGGCGTGTACGAGATCAAGATCTGGCCCCAGGTGCAGCAGCCCTACCTCGCCGTCCTCTCCCTGCGCCACCCCAATATTTCAGCCAGCTTCAGGGCCGTGGCCTTCCACATCACAGCCGTCACCGACCCCGCCGTCGCCGAGGCGGCCGCCGCTGCGGCGGCAGCGG
>NW_014013603.1:40696-54443 GCF_000611645.1 Monoraphidium neglectum
CCGTCGCCGAGGCGGCCGCCGCTGCGGCGGCAGCGGCGGCGGCGGCCAAGGCGGCTGCCGCCTCTGCAACGACGGCGGCGGTGACGGCGGCGTCGGCGACGGCGCTGCTGCAGCAGATCGGCCCGGTGTTCAACCCCCTGGCGAACCCGCGGGTTTCGATGCTGGTGGTGTTTCCGGGGATCACCTCCGCGGTGTACGGCGGGGAGGCCAAGGTGCTGTCAGATTTCAGCGCCATCGTCGCGTCAACGGCGGCGCTGACGGGGCCTGATTGGGTGCAGGCGGCGCTGGTCAACTCGACCCCTGCCACGATCAACGCAACGGTGGGCTTCTTGACGTGCAGAGCCCGCAGCCTGCTGCTTTTGCTGTAGCCGGGAGTGTTGTTGCAGAGCAAGATGAATTCTCCCAGGGGAGAACAACTGGTTGTGGAGGGGGGCACCGGGATGACCCCTGGTTATTCACCACTGTTGTTTTATGATGTCGTCCCTGTTTCAAACCTGGCTGCAGCTGTGGTTCCCCTCGGACTACGCAACCACTCCCTCCGCCTTTGAGGGGCTGTCCGCCATGAGCTACTTCCTGTTCATGCTAAACAAGCTGCCCGGGGTGGCCTTCAGCAAGGACGGCGTGGCAGGCTTTGACGTCAGGGGCGTTCAGGTGCGCGCGCCGCGACGGGCCACAGCTGTTCGTGTGCCAGGGAGCATGTGCAAACCGTTAGGCTGCCTGCGGATGCGGATGCGGATTTCAGGGGGTGTTCCTTGCTCATGAAGGACTGCTTGCCAGTCTGAAGCTGCTGCAAACCGCACGCCTCATCTCCTGTCGTGGATTGCAATAGCAATTGCCAACCCTGAGGCCAATGCCTACTTACTGCTTTGCAATCTCACTTGGCCCACCCTTGCCAGGTGCTGCAGCTCAACGTAACCGCAACCAACGGCGTCACCTCCAGTGGCTTCACTTCAACTGCAGGCGCCACCGGCGGCGACCCCGCAGCAACCAGCGCCAGCGGGGGCGCCGCGGGCTCGGCCGGCCCCGCCGCAAGCCTGCAGGTGCTGGACGTCGACACCAGCGCCCTCGCCGTCGTGATCCCGTCAACCTCGGACGCCACAACCTCGGCGCCACAGATCGATCTGAAGGCGATTGTGGACACGCAGGCACCCGTTATAACGCTCAAGGGGGACGCCTACGTGTCTGTGCTGCAGCTAACCTCATATTCAGACCCCGGCGTCACGGTTTACGACAACATCGACGGCAACAATGTCAACCCACGCAAGCAGCTGAAGCTATGCAGCCGCCCAGACGGCGCCGAGGCGCTGCCGGCGCAGGATACACAGCCGCTCTCATGCAGCGCGACTGTGTACGCTTCTGTCAACACGACAGTGCCGCTGGACGGGTTGGTGTGGGTGTACAACTACACAGCGCGCGACACGGCGGGCAACAATGCGTTGCCGCTGCGGCGTATCGTGGAGATTGCGCCCAGGTGGGCGCTGGTTGCTGTGAAATTTGGAGTACAGGCCATTTGCGAGCGCGTCGCGCTTCCGAGGCATCTGTGCTATTACATGAATCGGTGTTACGCATGGCGGCAGGCATGAAAGCTGAGCTGTTTCCGTTGGCGCCTGCAGGCAGATATTGCCGCCCAACTCCTGATCCACCCCGCAGGTGCGCGTCACCGGAGCGCTGGTGCGCAGACCTGAGCGCCTGCTCGGTCCGCGGCGTCTGCAACGCGCTGCTCTCGTCCCTTCAGAGCTCTGGGCCCGCGTCGTCGTCGACCGGCGGCGGCACCGCCTCCTCCGCCTCGGCCGCCGCCGCGCGCGCCGCTGCCGCCTACACGCCGCCGGTCGACAAGACGGCGCCGAAGCTGCGCCTGCTGGGCAGCGGCGCGGCGGCCGTGACGCCCACGGGGGCGGCCATCATGGTGGACACTGTGACGTGGAACTCGAACTGGCAGGATCCAGGGGCGAGTGCGATGGACGCAGTGGACGGTGACGTCAGTAGCCGTGTGCAAAGCCTCGGTGTCGGTGAGTGCCTTTGCGGCTTGGGTCTCGGCTGGGCGTGCCAAGGCGGGGGCTTGGGAAATCACAGTGTGGGGCTGGCTGGTTCTGGTGGCTGCTGTGGTGGGTTGGGCGCTGCAGAGCTGCTTCCACCACCCAACCTGTCGCTTTGCGCCCCCTCACCCCACCCCCTCTTTGCTCCACACACCCGCTTGCGGTACACAGCCGGCGTCAAGACATCCGTCCCCACGGCCCCTGACAAGCAGTTTGGGTTTGTCATTGAGTACAACGTTGACGATCTGAGCGGCAACGCAGCTCCCACCGCACGCCGCCTGATCAAGGTCGTGTGCCCGACGCCGGAGCAATACTGCACCGACCCGGACACAAACGGCCCCACCTGCACCGTTGGAGGCGTATGCGGCCGCCCGGCCGCGCTCGCAACCTTCGCCACGACGGCCGCGCCCGCGGCCGGCGGCGGCGGCGCCGCGGCCGCGGCGGCCGCAAGAACGGCCAGCTCGGCTGCTGCTGCGGCCAAGGCGGCGACGCCCACGGCGCCCCAGATCTCGCTGCTGGGGCCGCCCAGCGTGCAGGTCCCGGCGGGGGCCGCGTTCGACCGCTGCGCCTCCGGCGCCGCGCTGGGCGCGCTCTGCGACCGCGGCGCGGCGGCGACCGACTCTATGGACGGCCCCCTCGACCGGACGATGACGGTCTGTGGCAGCCCGTGGCGCACGGCCAGCGGCGTCCGGTCGGTCCCCGTGCTGCTCGCGTGCGGCATCAACAGCAGCCAGCCTGGGGAGTACAAGATTGTATACTCCGCCACCAACAGCGCCGGCCTGAGCGCGAGCGTCAGCCGGCGCCTCGTCTTCGCGGCGAGCTGCCCCGCCGGCGAGGTGCTCTGCTCTGACAAGGTCACCTGCAGCCAGGGGGGCACCTGCCTGGGCCGCGGCGGCGCCGCGTCTGGCGGCGGCGACGGCGCAGCTGGGAACGCGTCCTCTGCTGCGGCCGGAGGGACGTCTGCATCAAAGGCCGCAGCCCTCGCAGCGGCGGCCGCCGCGGCGGCGCCGGCGGCCAACCAGCCGCCGACTCTGCAGCTCGTCACCACGAAGGACCTCGGGGCCATCGTCGCCGTGCGGCGCGCGTTTGGGAGCTACAGCCCGTGCGGCCCCGGGCAGGCGCCGACCGCAGACGCGCCGTGCGAGCTGGGCGCGACTGCATTTGACCCTGACGGCGGCGACACGAGCGCGGCGGGCGGCGGCGCGCTAAATATGACCGACTCGGTTGTGGTGTGCCCGCCTCCCTCGTGCTTGGCGGGAAGCTGCTCGCCGCAGGATCTGCGGCAGCACTACTTCACAGTCAAGGTGGGTTGGGTGGGCAAAATCAGAATGAGTAGCGTGTGCCCCATAATGCAGCCTTTGCTGCAGGATGCGGCTGCAGCCCCCTAGAATGATTCTCAACAGAACGCATGGGCCTCCGCAGCTTCAGCCTTGCTTGTGCTGCTTGCAAACACGCGGCCGCCACGCCCTCGCCTTCTTCCCTGTCATTCAAACTTCCAGGGCCTGGCGGGCTGCGCCTTTGATGCCATGGCAGCAGAGGGGACGCAGTTCCAGGTCACCTTCTACGTGTGGGACTCGGGCTCGCCGCCCCTGAACGCCAGCGTCACGCGCACCATCACGCTGTCAAAGGCGTGCCCCGCCTCGGCCGCGCCCTATCTGTGCACCGATCAGAGCGGCCAGTACTTTTGCTCAGGTGGGTTTCCTGTTCTGGCGCAGCGTTGCAACACCATCATCCAGGTGTGATGGCCGGGTGCGGGGGTGGCTGCTCCTCGTGTTGAGATGCCCAAGCAAACAGAATGCCAAAGCTGGCCTCAAACGCACTGTTGTGAGCCACAGCAAGCTTTGGCTTTTTGGCCCCCTCAGCATCAGCTACTTGCAGCAGCGGTCACCCAAGCAAGCGGACCATGCACATCTGACAATCAAGGCACCTTCTGCTGCAGCCACGCTGACCCTGATTATGCTTACGAACTCCCCCTTGTCTTGGGAACCAACGCAGGCACCCCTTGCGATCAAGCAGCGCGCCTGCTTCCGACAGCCAATCGGGCGCCAAGGATTGCGTTGCTCCCCAGCAACGCGACTGTCTACCTTCCATACGGCCAGCCCTCTCCCCTCTACCTTGGGGCCTGCCCCAACATCACGTCCAACGCGAGCTGCGGCGCAGTGGCTTGGGACGTGGATGCAAACGGAAACAGGACAACAGATCTTACAAAGGCGATTGCTGTGCAAGATGTCAGCGAGTGCAGCGGCGACACTCAGGTGTGGTTTTGGGGTTGGTTGCTAGGCCGGGCGGGGCGTTGATGAGCGACTGAAGTTTGACGCTGGTGCCAGCGGCGGCACTGGAGGCGAGTGCGTAGAGTTTACTGTGGGAGTTGTGTCGGCAAGCAATGTAAGAGTGCAGAAACCGGCTCACTTGGAGCATCACAGCCGGACGAGCGCCGCGTCAGTTTTCTCACATTCCCCCCGTCCCCCCTTACCCCTCCAAAACCCGAGCAGGGCTGCGTGGCCTGCGACGTGGACACGCTCTCTCGCGCCGGCGCGTGCCTGCCCGGCGCCTACAACCTCTCGTACACGGTCACAAACGCAAACGGCACGACCGCGACCGCCACCCGCCGGGTCGTGGTCTACCAGGCCGGCCGCGTGTCGGCAGACTTTGTTTTGGTCGACACCATGGAGACGTCAGCCGCGGCGGCCCTGGTGGCCGACCTCCGCAACCCAGCCAGCGCCGGCTACGCAATGGCCGTGACGACAATCAGGACACGACTGGGGGCGGCAGGCAGCGGCCTGGTTGACACGGACATCGAGATCACGGCCGCGAGTGCGGCGCAGACCGATCCCGGCTCGCAGGTCTCGCGGGTAACAGTCAGCGCGACCGCCCACGTGTACTACCCGCCAGAGGTTCACCGCGCCGCGCTCACATCCACGGCCGGCGCGCGGCGGCGGCTGCGGCAGCGCCGGCTGGGTGAGGTCGGCAACGCGGCGTCGGAGGCGCCGATCACGGTCGATGACGACGCTGCCGCGCGGCCGAGGGGCGTGGCGTTCCACGTGAGGTCCGTCCTCGAGGCACTCGAGGACCTGCACGCACCGCAGCGCGCGGCCTGCGGCGGCGGCCTCGAGGCGGGCGCTGGCGTCGGCGCCCCCTGCCCGGCGCCGCGGCGGCGGCTGCAGCAGGCGTCCGGCGGCCTGAGCTCGTCGCTGTCTTCTTTCGGCGCGGCGTTCCAGTCGAACCTCGGCGCGAGCGCGCCGGCGTCATCCAACGACGGGGCCGACGTCGACGTCGCCGCGGGCTACCTGGCCGCGATGGCCAGCAGCGTGGCGCTGCTGGAGGAGCGCGCGGCGCTGATAAACGCGAGCGTGGGCGCGGTGCAGGCGCAGGCGGAGCAGGCGTTTGGGGCGGATGCGGACCGCAAGGACGACACGCGGGACGCGCAGGTCACGACGCTGTACCAGGCAAGTGATGGGGCTTTGTGTGCCTAGGGCGCCGCGGGCGTTGGCGGAGCTTGGCAGGACCGGCTGCGGGGGGAGGGGGGATCGCTCGCGGTTCTGTCTTGATGGGATGCGGCAGCCTCGGGGTGCTGCAGGCAAGCGGCCTGCTGTCCACGCTGTCCAGGGACCACAAGCTTGCCACTGGCATGTTTCAGTAATTTGTTGCACCTCTCCATCAAATTCATCGGCTGCAAAGCCAGCTTCGTGCCGGCAGATGGCAGACACCACATGTCACACCCCGCCTTCCAGCATGCCAAAGGGTATTGCAAGCGCCCCCTCGCCCACGCCACCAACCCCACAGCCCTGACCCGCTCAAAACCCCCCTGCAACCCCCACACCACACCGCCCCCAGGCGCTCCTGACCGACTGGAACGCCCTCGTCTCCAGCATCGAGGCCCTCGCCGACCGCGCCGCCACCGGCTTTGACGCCCAGACCGCCGCATTCTCTGCCCTGTCCGGCGCGATGGGCGACACCATCACCTCCATGCGGGAGGCGGCCAGCTATGCGGAGCGGCTCGCCGAGGAGTACATCCAGCAGAACGCGATGCTGGACGCCGCGACCGGCGGCGCCGCCGCCGGCGGGGCGCTGGTCAGCTGCGCGAAGCCGTCAAAGTATCGCGTGGCGTTCAACATCACGGGCGCTGCTGTTAGCGCGAGCAACGGGACGGCGGCGGGGCGGCGGCGCTTGCAGGCGGCCAACGGCACCGGCGCCGGCGGCGCGGCGGTGGCGGCGTCCGATGGGGAGCTTATAGACTGGAATGGATACCGCCTGGCGACCCGCGGCCGGCAGGCGAATTGGGCAGTCGACGACGCGCTCGCGCCGGAGCGCCCGCGCCACGTCGGCGCCGCCGGCGCCAACCGGCTGGTCGGCGGCGTCTTCCTGCACACCACGCGCCGCCCGCCCGCGGCGCCCTGCGTCCGCGGGTCCGTCGCGGCGATGCTCGGGTTTGACTGCGCGGTGGCGGCCGCGAGCGGCGGGGTCACGTTCATGAGTAACGCGAGCGCGGCGGCGGCCCTTGCCGCCTGGCTCACGGCGCGGTCAAACGGGGTCAACCCTTACGGCATCGACCCCGCGTTCCTCAGATCGTCGTCGCTGTACCGCCCCGACCTCATCGGGCGCGAGGGGCTGTACTACAACACCTCGGACAGCTTCGAGGTCTCGGCCGCAACAAAGACGCCGTACGGCTTCTTCTACAAGCGGCTGGCCGGCTACGCGGACGGGTTCCCCATCCTGCTGCCCAATCGGATGGGGTCTGTGAGGGCGGGGGAGGCGGTGCAGTACCTGCTGGATGGCAACTATCTCGACGGGTGAGGGTTGCCAAGGTCGGGGCAAGTTCTTGGGGCAATCTCGAGACCATGCTTGAGTGGCATGGCCGGGGCAGGCCCGGCCCTTGTTGTTGCAGGGGTGTAGAGGGCGGCACCCGGCGCTACTTCGAGCGCCCTGGCCGCGAACAGCACCCCAGGCGCCCTCATCTGCTGTGTTTTCGAAGCAGTTTCTGCCTCTGCCACACGCATCTCTCAGCACCCCGCCCCGCCCCCCATCCCGTCCCAGTCGCACGCGTGCCCTGACGGCGGAGCTGCTGACCTACACCCCGAACCTGCGGGTCCTCGGCTATGCAAAGGCGACCTTCCAGTGGCAGGACGACGGCAGCATCCAGGGTGCGGCGTCAGCAAAGCGGCACGAGCGCTGCCGCACCGCAGTCTATCGTGCCAGCGCCAACGGCCCAGGCAACGCCTGCAGTGTACAGAATAGGGCGGGGCTTGCGCCGCTCTCCAGCCCCCGCATGAAGAGTCTTGCTCCTAGCCTTTGCATGAAAGCTGAACCGCGCTTCCGCTTTCACTTTTGTCGTTGCTCCTTGCGGCAGGCCGCGTGGACGTCCAGGGCCTGCCCGCGCTGCCGCTGCCGTCGGAGCACGGTGCCGGCCTGCTGGCGGGCCTGTTGCTGCCGCTCTGGGTCATGGCGGTGGCGTATGGCGCCTACGCGGTGTCGGAGGCGCGCTGGGTGCTGCGCCACTACGAGGGCGAGCGCGGCCCGATCGGGGTGGGTAGGGTAGAGGCCATTGCTGATAAGGTGCATTCGTCTTGCTGCCCTGGCATGATGACAGTGATTGGATTGAGCTTTGGTGGTGATGTGCCTTGATTGATTGCTGTCAGATGAGTGTGATCAAAACATTTGCATGCATGTGCACACATGCCGTGGGCATCTGCCTTGAAATATACACACACGTGCACAAGCAAGCACACGCGCGTGAATATTCACCCATTCACACATTCACGTACGCGCGCAACACACGTGCGCGCGCGCACACACACACACACACACATACACACACACACACAAACACAAACACATTCACTCACTCATGGTTGCACCCGTGATGCCCTACTCTGCAGGTGCTGCTGCGGTCCCCTGGCGCCCTGGCCGACGCGACCACTGCCCTCCTGATGGTCGGCGCCGCCCTCACCCTCACAGTCTACTCCACCGCCGGCGCCGCCGCCGTCAAGCCGCAGTCCTCTTACGACATTTACGACGGCGTCAACGTCGCCGCGGCGCGCCCCTTCCTGCTCAAAAAGGCCGACCCCAACGCCACCCAGGCCGCCGCGCTCGCCGCGCAGTTTGGCGCCGGCGCCGCGGCGTCCGCGGGCGACGCCGGGCGGTGGGCGCTGGAGGGCGGGGACGGGGGCGCGTACGGCGCGTGGGCGGCGCTGATGGCGGGGGTGCATGTGATGGCGCGGACCTGGGAGGTGTACGGCTTCCTGCAGGGCCTCGTGCTGGTCATGATGATTGTTAGGTAGGGCTCCTTCTTTGCAGTTGGTCAGTGGGTCAGCTGGGCGGTCCCTTGGATGGTCGGTTGATCCATTGTTTGTTTATTTGGTTGGTTGGTTGGTTGTTGTTGTCTGTCGAGCCCGTTGCGCGCGGCCACAGGGAGGCTTGAGGGCAAGCCAGCCAGAACCGCCTCAGGGCAGCTGCGGGGCTCTTTCTCAGCGGAGCGAAGCGGGTGTGCCCGCGTGGCAACCCCTCAGCCCCACACACCTTGGCAACAAATTATCACGGCATTGCTCCCTCTCGTCTCCATCGTTGCAAAAGCGCATTGCCCCGCCTCAACCCACCCCACTCCACCCAGGCTGGTGCGCGTGTGGGGCTTCCAGAGCCGCCTGGGCATCATCACCCGCACCCTGGCCAAGGCCGCCCCCCAGCTGGCCCACCTCCTCCTGGTCATGGCCGCCTGCATGGCCGTCTTCTCCGCCGTCCTCGTCATCGGCGCCGGCGGGCAGTCCTCGGCCGCGTCGACGGCCGGGGGCGCGTTCTACGACACCTTCCTGCTGCTCCTGGGCGGCGCCAACGTCGGCCGCGACCAGCTGCTGCCGCCCGGCGCGGCGGGGCCGCAGGTGCTGCTCGGCGGCCTCATCTTCTACTGCCGAGAGATGCTATTCATCTTCGTCCTCATGAACTTCTTCATGGCAGTTGTAGGAGACGTCTTCACGCGCATCAAGAAGGCCACCTGGGCGACGGCCAGGGGCGTGCCGGCCGACCTGAGGGTCGACGTGGCGCCCGAGCTGGGCGGCTGGCTGGCCGCGCGCGCCGCCGCGGCGCATGAGCGCCACCGACGCCGCCGCCGCCGCGGCGATGCCGCAGAGATCGGGGGAGGCGCGGCAGCCGAGGCGGAGCGCGAGGAGGGGATGGAGGTCGGCGGCGTGGGCGCGGCTGCGGCCGCGGAGGAGGCCGCTGCGGTGCTGCGCACGAGCGCCGCGCTGCTGGCGCGGCTGGAAGCGGCGTACCCGGGGATGTTCCACGGGCGCAGCCGGGGCTTTGGGGACACTGTTGACTGCATACGGCTGCACCTGGGCGGCGGCACCAGGCTGGTCAACCTTGGTACGCTGCAGCGGCTGCTGGCTGACATGAGCCTGGACGGCGGCGTCGCACCGCTCCTCGCGACCCTGCCCGCCGCCGCGCGCCACAAGGCGGCCGCTGCGGCGGCTGCAGATGGCGTGGCGTCCGCCGGCCGCGACGGCGGCGCGGCGGCGGCGGCTGCGGCGCCGGCGGTGGAGGCGGGCGCGGACCCGCGGGCGGTGGCGGCGGCGCTGGCGGTGGCGGAGCAGCTTGTGGCGGAGCTGGGGCAGCCCTGCACGGCGGACCAGCTGCGGCGCGGCGCGCTCGAGCTGGCGGCGACGACCATCGCGGCTGGTAACACCGGGGCGCAGGTGGGGCCTGTTCGGGCATTTGCACGGCTGCGTTTGATGCGTCGGGGGGGCGCTGCACAAGGGCCGCTTGGCCGAGGGGCGCGTGTGTGATTCACCTCGATTGGCGGCCGCTGCACCACCCCCGATGCTCCGATCCCTTGAACGTCCTGCATCTGGGTGAGCGCCAAACCTAGCTTGCTCATGTCCTGCTTTCTGCCCCAACAACTCGTGCGAGCAGGCCCCCATGAATGATGTGGAGAACGAGGAGCTGCTGCACCGCCAGATCTACGCGGCATTTGGCAGCGCCGCCGCCGCCATGACCCGCTGGTCTGAGGCGGTCGCGCGGTGGCAGGCCCGCGCGGCCAACGAGACCAACGGCTGGCTGGCCGCGAGCGCAGAGCGCCTGCGGGCGCGCGGGCTGGACGCGTCCTATGCGCCAGTGCCCGCGCCGGGGAGGGCAGCGGCGGCGGGGCCGGCGGTGGCCGGGGCAGGGGCAGGGGCGGGGCCGCGTGGCGTGCCGGGCGGCGCAGTGAAGAGCTCAGCGGCGCTGGAGGGTGCGGGGGGCAAGGCGCAGTGGCAGCCTCTTGCCAGCGGCAAGTGGGCCGAGCAGCGCGCACAGCGCGGGCCGCCGCGGCCGCTGGTGTCCGTCACGAGCAGCCGCTTTGGGGGCGCCCTCGCGTCTCCCGGCGGCGTGAGCATCCACGGCCTGAGGGGGGGCCCGGCGGCCGCCTGGGGCCCGGAGGGCGAGGGCGGCGGCAGGCCGGGCAGCGGCGCGAGCAGCCAGCCCGGCAGCCCGGCGCCGCGCTGGACCGGGGCCCGCAGCCTGCTGTGGGGCAGCGCGGCGGGCGGCAGCAGCGCACGCGTCGCGCCGCTCGCCACCAGCGCGGGCGGCAGCGGCAGCGCCAGCCCGAGCGCCAGCAGCAGCGCGGCCGGCAATGCGAGCGGGCGGGCCGCATCAATTACCGAGGGGGTTGCAAAAGAGGAGGCGGCAGAGGCGATCGACGAGGTCAAGACAATGGAGGAGGTGGATGTGAATGGACTGGAGGGCGTTGGGGAAGACAGCCAGGTGGTGGCTGCGGGCTCCGACGGCGGCGGCGCCCACTCATTGGATGCAGCCAGTGCAGATCGGTCCAGCGAGGCAGGGTGAGGCGGCGTGACAGTGCGTATGAGGGGCGGCAGCGGGTGCGCCCGCACAGTGACGCACTGGTGTGGACTGGGCGCAATCGTGGTTGGGGCTGGCATCAGCGAAGCTGCTGTTGTGAAACACTTGTTGGGAGATTTCTTGAATGCATTTTATCCAAATTACTTCCTCGCATGGAATTCTGAAGGGACGGCCTGAAACAGCGCGCAAGCAACCCTCCTTAGTAAATGCATTCTGGCCTGTTTTGACTTGCTTGCCACTCATCAGGCGCCAGTTTTGTCCAGCATACGCTCCTGTCGGCTCATTTTGCAGTAACTACTTGCATATGAAGGCAGAGTGGTGTGGCCCTTGCTCTAAATCCCACAGCAGTCGGCAATGCTGAGCACAGCAGGCTGGGGCTCATTACTACTGTCACTTGGTGACCCACAGGCGATACCTGCACACGCCAATGTGAGGCACGCCGATGCGAGCCGTGGATTCATCATTACAGCTCGAGCGTTCCAGTGAGTAGATCCATGGCCGTGCGTAGTTTTCGGCCAGGGGTAATCATGGGGCAAGTGATTTTCGCAGCGCTGTGCCTGGTGCTAGCGCTGGCCGGCATCAGTGCCCACAAGAACTCTGATGCTCACCTTTTGGCATCTACTTCAGCATTTGTGGGCCCGCAGGGTGAGCAGGCTGTGGGTTCGGCAGTTGGGACGGCCACGAATATGGCCACCACGGCCCACAGACGCGTTTGATGCTTCTGTTTTGTCAGCCTGTCGAGCATCTCCCAAATGAAGACGGCAAGCCAATGCCCGCACCGAAAGCAGGCCGTTCCCTGTTGGCCGGTGGGCCGTCCTCCTCGGAGCCCAAAGCCCGTGTCTTTGCCTCAACTGGCTGCATTGAGAAAAAGCCAGGACCGGTAAGCGGCGGGTAACTCGAGATCATGAGGCTGGACTGTTGCCGGCACAAGTTACATCACTTGCGGAGCTGGCAATGAGCCCATACTCGAACTGATTACCATACTCTGGCTCCTACGGATCATGCGGCCCATAGCATGGGCGGTTCCAGGCGCATCCAGCTCCTGCCAAAGTAGAAGTGCACGCTGTCCTGCCAGTACCTGCGCCGTGCGCCCTCAAACTCTCCCATAATCCCTCTGCTTTCTACCCACTGCAATCTTGGCACTGCATCCACCAATCGCCGGCTGCAGCCACGCAATCTCAAGGGCCGCGGTGTTAATGAGACGGCCATCGCCATCACATGGGACGAGCCCCTGGGAAATGCCTGTGTGAGCAGCCAGATGCTTGCCCGGCGAGCTGCCCCTGACCCTCTTTGGGTTCCTGGGCCGGCCTGCCTGGAGGGATCATTGGCAGAAGGGTCCATCAAACGAGGTGTTAGCCCGCCCAGTCACGCAATGGCTGCGCGGCACCTAGAGGCGATTGTGACAGCGCCTCTAGGACCCGCGTGGGCCACTGTCAGGAGCGGCCTCAGCCCCTGGTCGATCGGCACTTGATGTAAGCAAAAGCATGCATGCATAGTCACAGGCGCCGCACTTCTCACAACGCATGAGCTGCACCCCACAGGTTGACACATTTGAGTACTACGTCGTGAAGCAGGGTGCGCCCACACCACGCACGCTACAGACCAGGCGCAAGTCTGGATACACTGTCATCATTGCCAACCTCAGGCCCAGTGAGCGGTGCACGCACCGGCGTGCCTGTCCAGCGCGCTTGCACGTGCGTGTGCAGGGCTTGTACAGTGCAGCGGGGGAGTGCTGCGCTGCGCAGCGTGCACTAGTAACCTGTGGTTGCCAGCGTGTGCGCACATGCGGCGCCCTGCATACTAAGCGCGAACGTTACGCACCCGGGAAAACACATCAGACACTGATTATGTGGTCTACGTTTCTGCTGTCAACGACCTCAAGGTGAGAAGCCACGCCTACCCAGCAGCATGCGCGGGGACCAGTACGATCATGAACGCACTTGAGCTGCGCCAGCAGTGTTTGGCTGCATGCCCATGCTCGCAGCTTCAGCACCGGGCTCAGCAAGCGGGCCCAGCACGTCAACCTGTGCCCTTCAGCTGCTATGCTTTTCCCAATCTTTGTGCACGCCCCATTTGCTCCCCTCCCCTTGCGCGCACTGGCACGCGCCTGCCGATGATCGCACACCATGCAGGGTACCAGCCCCTCTGCCAGCACGACCATCCGAACCCGAAAGGACAGCTGCCGCCTCGTCACATTCCAGCGACCTGGTGAGCAAGCGCCCAAGAGGCCGAGTGCCCATCAGCACGGCGTGCACCTGTGATTGGCTTCTCAAGATCCGCTGTGGTCATGACAGTCGTGCCTGGTGGTCTGGGACGCGACCTGCGTTGCCGGCTGGGCGAGAGCTGTTGAACTTGCATCCATTGCAGCATGCAGGCGCAGCCCACCACAACAGCACTTGAACACATACGCGCGCATGCGCGCGCGCGCACACACACAAAAACACACACACACACACACACACACACACACACACACACACACACACACGCACACACACACACACACACCATGGCCCAGGTGCCGTCACCGACATCAAGTTTATCAAGACGTCTCCCTACTTTGCCTACATATCTTGGCTGCCCCCTAGCGACGGCGCCTGCGCACTGTTCTACAGGTACGGCTAGAGAGAGTGCTAGCATGCAGTGAGAAAGGGGCTGATATCAATCCACTGTCATCAGTGGAGTCTACGCATGCTGGCTTGATGCGCAGTGCAAGTTGATCTTTGCGTGTGCCGAATGCATTTGTTTGTGTGTGTGCGTGCAAGGCCACGTGCGGATGCGTGCGTAATTGCGCAAACGTGTGTGTGTGTGTGTGCGCGCGCGTGTGTGTGTGTGTGTGTGTGTGTGTGTGTGTGTGTGTGTGTGTGTGTGTGTGGGTGTGTGTG
>NW_014013603.1:55312-61081 GCF_000611645.1 Monoraphidium neglectum
GTGTGTGTGTGTGTGTGTGTGTGTGTGTGTGTGTGTGTGTGTTTGTGTGTGTGTGTGTGTTTGTGTGTGTGTGTGTGTGTGTGTGCACGCATGCGCGTGTGCACGCCTGCGTATGCACGCACATGCGAGTGTGTGTGTGGGGGTGCGTGTGTGTGTTTTGTTTTGCTTTGTAGGTATTTGCAGCACCGTTATGTCCTGTTGATCACCAGGAAGGTAAAGCATACCTCCCCACGTTCGTGAATGAGCCTTATGTGCCATGCTCACGTCCCCCCCTCCCCCCTCCCCCCGACACAGAATTGAGTCTTTCGATAGCCGCACTGGCAGGCTGCTGAGCAGGCAGCTGTCTGGTGATGCCGATGCACGCGTGCGCATCCGCGACAACACGAAGGTGGGGGAGTGGTTGTACGTTGGTAGGGCTCTGTATGGAGATCTGAGCCCGTTTGCACAACGAGCGACATGTCCAAGAGTCGCCCTTGGGCGCGCCCGCGGCGCAGCGGGGGCTCAGGCTGCGGCCAGACGCCCCGCCGGCGCTGCCGGGTTGTTTGCAAAGCCAAGCTTCTCCCCTGACGTGAAGCAAGCTATTGTTTTGTTTCGTTCTATTTTGGTGTGTGTGTGTGTGTGCGCGCGCGCGCAAGTGTGTGGTTTTATGAGAACGAGAGTGTGCGCATGCGCGCGTGCACGTGCGTATCTGTGTGTTTGTGTGTAAGGGGGGGTATGGGTGCGTGCGTGTGGGCGTGCGTTCAGGAGTGTGTGAAGGAAATCAAGTGTGCCATGGCTTGAAACTTATGTGTATGGCTGAAGCTCCACCGCCACCCTCTGCCGGGGACTCACTGCCAGGGACCTCGCCTTCGCCCCGCCTTTTCCCCCTGCCCCCCCCCCCGGCCACACACAGTACGACTACCGCATCACGCCCATCAGCCTGCTCCTGGCCCCCGGCCCCACCACGAAGGCCACGCTCCGCCCCGTTGGGGGGCGCTAGGCGGCAGCCCTGCCAGGCAGCACGGCCACTTTGGAGGGCCCCCAATGCCGCCAGGCCTGGGCCGCGCACATCCCAGCTGGGTCGCCGCGGGTGGCGGGATGTGTCTAGGAGCTGCGCCGCAGCGCAGGACGGCATGCGGCGCGTCGTCTGGTACTTTTGGTGGCGCGAGGGGCGCCGCAGGGCTTTTGTCATGATGCTTTTGCAAAGGTTTTCTACGCACCTGAGGCCCCTCGTCAGCTGTGAGTTCCAAGGTGTGGGGCCCAGCGCTCAGAGCGCACCGCAATCACGTCCCTGCCTGTAAACAAACAAGCTACGAGGTTGGGCGCACACCCACACCGCAACCCTTTCGACGCACGACCTCAAGCTTCAGATGCAAGCCATGCTTTGCTGCAGTGTGAGCCATGGCGCTGACGGCGTACCGAATCGTGCTTCCGCACAACCCACGCGTGGAGGGCGACGTGTCGTCACTGCACAACGGTCGCCATCGCGAGCCATCAAGCCGCTGTGAACTGCGGCACTTGCTTGCTTTGTGGTGCACGCGTTCTGAAACGGCATCACTGTTGCACTTGAATCTCTTGGAGGTCAGAACTGATGCTGGAGTTTGGAAGGAGGAGGCCGCGGGTGTTGTTGCAGGTGCTTGCGTGACGCGTGCAACAGGAGCGCTCATTTGATTGGGTGGGGGGGGGGGCAAGGGATTCTGGTGCTCAAGGTCATTGCTTGTGATGGCGCTGCCGCCTGGGCGGCATATCTGACGTTTTACCACGGTCTTGGGAGGTGGACAGCTCAGCAAGTGAGTGCCAACACCTGAACCAACCCAATCAACCGCCGGAACACCCTAGGGCAGCGAAGGTTGACAGCGGATCTCCCTTGCGGCGGCGGTCCAAATATCGCCCTAGCAACAAGCTGTTAGCGATGCCACTCACCGCATCCCCATCTTGCCAATCTGCGCACTGCACTGCACTCGGTAGCGTGCAGCAACACCGGGCGCTGCGGGGCTGGGCCATCATGCCATGTGGTCAATAGCGGACACTGGCATTGCATGCTAATATACCTCAACTATACAAAATACTTCAGCATACGTACACACATGCAAACTTCCAAGTTAATCACGATTCACCGCGCGTGCTGCTTTAGTTTTGTCGGCCGCGCACCAGCAACACCGTGTATCAGTGTAGACCTGGGCGTCGGGTCCCGGTTACACGACAGATCAGACGCTGTACTGTGATATGGCGCGGTCCAATGATGCTGCAGTGCACCTGCAAACCCTGCTGACTGCGCTGGACACGGGGCAACTCGCCCAGGCGGACGCTGCTTCGGCGCGTCTGTGCCGCAGCACCGACACGAGCCGCGTCACTCCGGCCGACTTTGCTCGTCTGCTGCACCACGTGGCCCAGCCGGAATCAAACCGGGCTTATGTTGCTGCCGCGCACGCCATGTGCAGCCTCATCACGTCGAAGTCGGGCTCGTGGGCCACTGTGGTGCCTCTATCAGCAGCCAAGGCGCTGGCGCCCGCTCTGTGCGCCCCAGACCCCCTGCTGGCCAAGCGGGCGGCGGTGGGCTTAGCATTTGTGATGTCAGCGTTGCCGACCGACGAGACCCGCATCCCGTTGCGGACTGCAATCTCCGAGGTGGGAGCACCGGCCTGCCTGCCCCTGCTTGGGCGGTGCCTGCTGCGGTCACAGACAGTGCCAGGGGCAGCGTCCTGCGGCGTGGTGCGCCTCCGTCCCACCCACCCCCACTGCGTGCGGTGCCAACCAACTCCGGTCATGCATAGCGCGTCCTGCCGCTGGCCAACGAAACACCGGCCGCCAACCTGCCCCTCAGGTGCCGGGGGTGGCTGCCGCCATGGGACGGCTGCTGGGCGGCGACGCCATAGAGCGCGGCTGCGCCGCAGCAATCCTATACGCGCTGCTCCGCGCAGCAAGCCCGGGCGCTGCTGTTGCGGCCGTCGCCGCAGAGGCCGCGGCGCAGCCTGGAGCACTCTTAGGCCTGATTGCCACTACCGCCGAGCGCCCTCATACGCTGTCCGCCATGTCTTGTTGGTCCCACCTCTCCGCTGCGGGGAGCATCCCGTCCGAGGATCTGGTGCGGGCCGTCGATGTTGCGGCTAGACGCGGCGCTTTGGGGCGCGCCTTGGAAGTGGCGGCGCTGCTGCTCGTGAGCGGCTCTGATTTCGAGTTTTGCACAGCGCGCAAATGGCTCGCAACGCTGTGTGCCCTGCCGGCCGCCAGGAAGGAGGCAGCCGCCCATGCGGGCGTGTTAATCGCACTGAGAGGCACGCTGCACGGCGCCCGTGCCATGCCTGCACTGGAGTTGCTGATCGTGCTGCTACCAAAGGCTTCGCCGCAGGCCGGCGGGGTCCTAGCGGCTCGGTTGATTGCCAGGCGCCAGGTCTACGACAACACCGGCGGGGTCGCCGACGGACAATGCGAGAGCGGCAGCTCCCGCGTCAGCAGTGGCGGCGGCGGCAGCTGCGGCGGCGGCGGCGGCGGTGGCGGCAGCGGCGCCACCAGCATCGGAGTTGGTGGCTTGGGCGACCCTGGGCTGCTGTCAGAGGTGGTGCGCGCGGCAGGCGGGGCAAACGTCGAAGTCAGCAGGGCTGCGCTGCGCTTCCTTCACAAGGCCGCGGGGCACAGGGTCCGTATGTGGGCGCTGCCTCTGTTGGCGCCCATCTCCGTCGCGGCCCTGCGCAAGCGCGACAACACCAGCACAGCGTGAGTGCATGCCGACAGCCACCTTCGGCGCACCTGGCGTGGCGTGGCCTTGGCGTCCTTTCGCCAAGTTTTTGCGCCGTGCTTGAGTCAATCCCTATGCCATGCCAGCGACTTAAGTTGGTTGTCTACTAATCTGGCCCGCACGCACCCCGAACCCACTGCAGGCTCGTGGGCAGCCTGCTGTGCACCTTGGAGTCGCCCCAACAGGCGGCCACGCTCCTCGCTCTGGGCGCGCCGGGCGCGCTGCGCGCCGCCGCTGCGCCGGCCGACGACGATGATGACTCGCTGCATGCGGCCGTCTGGGCGGCGGCGGGTGCCCTCCACCTGCACCTGACGGCGCAGCCCTGCAGCGGCGCAAATGCCCGGTTCCCGAGCGAGGCCACTTGGGCGCTGGACGTGCTGACCGCAGCACTGTCGAGCCGCACGAACGCCCAGGGCACTCAGGTCGCCGTCGCCTTCGCCATTACCCTGACAGAGCGCCCGGCGGCGGCTGCGCTCCTGCGCCACCCCGGGCTGCTGAGCGGCCTCTGCGCCGCCGCTGCGGGCAGCAAGCACGACGGCACACTGTGCGCGACCGCAGGCGTGGTGCTGGCAGCAGCGAGGCACGAGGTGCAGGCAGCATTGAGGCACCAGGTGCCGGCGGCCCTCGCCAGCGTCGATGCGGCCCTCAAAAGAGGCGACGCGTACATCTCGTCGGCGACCCCGAGGTTGCTGCGGCTGACACTGGCCGGGCTCGCGAGCATGGAAGACGCGGCCGTTGCTCGCGAGGCCGCGGCGGCGCTGGCGGCGCTTGAGGGTGGCAGCGGCGGGGGCAGCAGCGGCGGCATTGGCACCAGCGGCGGCGACGACGGCAGTGGTGGAGGTGGCGGCCGCACCACAATCAGCAGCATTGGCACCAGCTGTAGTGGCGGCAGCGACGGCGGCGCTGGAGGTAGCAGCAGCAGCAGCAGCAGCAGCAGCAGCAGCAGCAGCAGCAACAGCAGCAGCAGCATTGGCACAAGCAGCAGCATTTGCAGCAGAGGGGCTGTCAGCGTTGCCGCCAGCATCAACAACGGCGGCATTGGCGGCGGCTGCGGTGGTGGGGATGGAAAGGGCAAAGAGCCAGCTGCCCCTGGCACGTCGCAACGCAGAGGAGAGGGGCCAGCCGTGCTGCCGCGACAGCCCAAGGCCTGCGCCATGTGCGCCAAGACAGAGGCTCAGCTGGGGCGGCCACCCAAGCTCTGCGCCGGCTGCCGCAGCGTCAGGTGCGCACGTTGCAACTCGGTGCGCTGTGTGGCGCCTGCGTCGTAGGCGCAGGCAGCAAAAACGGTTGATTAGTGTGCGGAAACTGATCAGTCCTCACTGCGTTACCTCTTGATGCGACCCACCACCTTCCAAACAACCACAGGTATTGTGGCGAGGCATGTGCCAAGGCTGCGTGGCCAGTACACAGAGAGGCATGCCAGCAGCAGCAGCAGCAGCAGCAGCAGCAGTAGAGGCCCGCATGTTGGCGGCGTGATTTGGATGGCGGTAATAAACGGGCATCCACGCCGTTGCGGTTGGCACGCCACCAAGCCCTCCTCTTTCGACTGACGCATTTGTAAGAGGATAACATTGTGTGGGGTTGGCTGTTTTTGTCACCTAGCGGGACCTCAGAATGTCGAAGGGCACCAGCAGCATGGTCACATTGTAAGCGGGTACCAGCAGCATGGCTCTCTGGAGGCAGACAGCGCTCAGGTTGCTGACTGTCTTTAGGGCCCACCAGCAGCCAGCCAGGCAGGTTCTTGCGTGTCGACACAACAAAAGCGAAACAGCCTGTACAAGCGTGCTGCCAGGCCCGAATGAATTCCTTCACATGTACATTACAAGTTCCATACTTATCTCTGGCACATGCACGGCGCGAACGAGGCAAACATGGCTGTCCAGGCCCAGCCATATGGCTGAATGCTCTAGGCACAAAAGAGCAGGAGAGGGTACAATTCGCGACCGTATATGATGGCATCCGTTGGTGATTTTGTGTATGTAGGGGGGGGTGTAGGTGTGCGAGTGGGTGTGTGTGCTCGTGCGCATGCATTCGCTTGTGTGTGTGTGTGTGTG
>NW_014013602.1:0-53346 GCF_000611645.1 Monoraphidium neglectum
GCCCCCACCCACACACCAAAACTCAAAACCCACCTCCTGCAGCGCGTCGTCGTGGAGCCGCGCCACCGCCTCCGCCCGTGCAGCCGACACCTCCGCGCGCACCGCCTCCACCTGCCGCTGCAGCGCCGCCTCGCGCGCGGCCGCGCGGCGCGACAGCTCTGAAGCCTCCGCGTGCAGCTGAGACACCTGGACGCATGATTGATTAAAATGTTTCAGAGTTGCGCCGATGGATTGTAGGATTCATGCAGCAGGGTCGCGCCTGGCAACGCACATTGGCGGCTGCTGTATTGGGTGGTGAGTATGTGGGGTTTGTACCAGCCTGGCATGACGCCGGTGTTTCGCTCTTGTTTTGTCAGCGTATCACACCGCCACAATCGAGAGGACAGACACCACCTGCCATCCATGCAGTTGCGGCACGCGTCGCCCACCTCCTCCCTCGCGCGCCGCCGCCCCTCGGCCGCCTCCGCTGCCTGCGCCTCGGCCGCCCGCGCCGCCTCCCTGAGCCGCGCGATCTCGCCGTGCGCCTCAGAGATCGCCGCGTCCGAGGCGGCCAGCGCCTCGGACGCGTCCTCGGCCGTCGACCGCTCCCGCTCCTCCGCCGCCGCCAGCGCCGCGCGCAGGCGCGCGGCCTCCTCGCCCGCGGCGTCCGCCGCGCGGCGCGCCGCCGCCAGGTCAGCTTCGCCCTCGTTTCGCGTGGCGTGGCTCGACGAGCCCGAGCCCTGCTGCTGCATGCCGTCCTGACGAAGCAGCTCGTCAGTGAGATCGTCCGCGGCGCCGCCGGCAGGCGCAGCAGCGGCCGCGGCCGCCTCGGCCTGCTGCAGCCGCAGCTCCGCCGCCGCAGCAGCGGCCTGCGCCACCTCCTGCGCGGCGCGCGCCTCGCGCAGCCCTGCAACCGCCGCCGCCAGCTCAGTGTCGAGCTCCTCCCGCCGCCGCTCCGCCTCGGCTAGCCTCCGCGTCAGCGAGGCGACCTCCGCCCGCAGGCCCTCCGCCGCCGCGGCGCCCTCGGCCGCCGCGCGGCGCAGCAACTCCATCTCTGCGCGGAGCGCGCTTGCCTCCTCTGCGGCCGCCGCCGCCGCCTCCGCTGTGCCGCGCCGCGCCGCCTCGACCTCTGCCCGCAGCCCCTCCGCTGCCGCCGCGCCGGCGGCCGCCGCTTCCAGCTCAGCGGCGGCCGCAGCCTCGAGCGCCGCCGCGCGGCCCCTCAGCGCCTCCAACTCCTCCCGCAGCGCCGCCGCGTGCGCGGCATCCTCCAGGGCCGCCGCCACGCGCGCGCGCAGGTCCGACGCCTCGGCTTCCGCGGCCGCGGCGGCGCCTCGAGCCTCTTTGATCGGCGTGGCATCGTCCGAGAGCGGCGGCGGCGGCAAAGCCAGCTTCGCCTCAAGGGCAGCTGCCTTGAACAGGGCGGCCTAGCGAGTGCGGGGCCACAGCAGGGAGCAGGGGCGTTGCTGAGCTCAGCGCCGGCAAGAGGTAATTTGGTTTGCATGCGAGAGGGCGCAGCGTGGCGACGGCAGTCGCCGGTGGCCTGGCCGGCCGGGCCCAAAGATCGCCTTTGCATGTCCCCCGGGTGGCCTAACTCTCCCCGACCCCACAAACACACACACACACACACGTGCGTGCTAGCACGCGCACACGCGCGTGCACACACACACACACACACATCAATTTGTACACACATGCGCACACACACACACACACACCTTGAGCTGCTCCTGCAGATTTGCCACCTTCTCCTCTGCCGCAGCCTTGTCTTCGTCCTTTGGGGAGTGAAAAGCAGGAGAATTGCCGGCGAGGCTCATCCAATGATTGCATCATTGGTTGGTCATCACAGCTTTAATCAAAGGACACTGCGGCAGTGGTCCAGCGTCGTGATGCGCCCTGAGCCCTGCGAAAGGGGCTTGCGCAGCCGACCTTCCCGCCAAGCAGCCGCCGCCAACGGCCAGCTGCACGGAGCCCCATCCCCAAAGATACGCGGGCCGGGGCTCGACGCGGCGGGCCGCAGCCGCGTCAACCGGCCGTCGGCCTGGCCGGCGAGGCCCGGCACGGAGACCTCGCAGCTCTGCCTGGTGCCTGGTCGTCTGCCAGGTCCTTGCACTCTGTGACGGGCCACCTTTGATGCTCTACTTTTCTGTGAAGTTTGCAAGTGCGATGCGATAACTCACCGCCTTGAAGGCCATGTCATTCAGCTCCTGGTCAGCCGCGTCCAGCTGCCCCCGCAGCTCCGCCAGCGCGGCCTCGTGCTCCTGGGGCGCCGGGTTACGGGGGTGGCGGGGGCGGAAATGCAGCGGTTGGTGGTGTTGGAGGAGGGTAGGGGGCAAGGAGGCGGGGGTCCAAGGTTGGGGTGATGGGCTTCAAGCTGAATGCAGGGTTGCAAAACGGCAGCTGCAACCTGCGGGGTTGACTGTGCCAAGGGAATCAAAACCGCCCCGACAGCGAAGACTAGGCAGTTGGCTGCGAGTTGGTGACTGGTGGGCAGGATTAGGCACCTTCTTGCGCTGCGCCGACTCAGCCTGCCACGCCGCGACCTCTGATACGCCGCTGGCGCGCGCCGCCGCCGCCTCAGCCGCGCTGGCCGCGGCCGCGCGGCGCGCCTCGTCGGCGGCCTGGGCCTCGCGGCTCAGCTGGGCTGCCAGGTCAGACACCTTGTCCTGCGGGTGTTGAGGTTGTTGGCAGTTACGTCCTGAACTTGGCTTCATGCGCAGCACCAGCATGTTGATGCAAAATGCCTTGATGTCATGCTTGCCGTACAATGCAGCACGTGGGGTTTCGCGGTCTGCAAGCAGCCCCAGGCCGGCGGCCACGTGCAGACTGCGGGGCGCGGGGCCCGCCGCACCTGCGCTGCGCTCGCGGCCGCCTCCGCCTGCGCCAGCTGACCCTTGAGCGCCTCCGCCAGCCCCGAGGCGTTGTCCAGGGCGGTCTGCACCTCCTGCTTCTCCTCCATGAGTGCCTGCAGCTTGCCTGCGCGCAATTTGGGTGTTGTAGCCCCAGCGCCGGGTAGCAACACGACATTGAGCGCGGCTGTTCCCCTGCTGGACCGCTCGCCGGCTTCGAAAACTGTCCTTCTACTGCCGGGGCGTTTAGGTGCCAATAACTTTCCTCATGAACCCATTATTCCGCCCTTATGTGGTGTGTGTGTACATGTGTGTGTACGTGTGGGCCCGCACGTGTGTACTTGCCATCCGCCGGCCGCAATCGCGCGCGCCGTCGACCGCCCCACCTTGCTGCGAGTTGCACAGGTCGTAAATGTCCCTCAGCTGCCCCTCCTGCTGCCCCGCCTTTGCGGCCGCCGCCGCCAGCTCGCGCTCCAGCCGCTGGGAGGCCGCCGTTAGAGACGACACCTGCTGCTCCAGAGCCAGCTTGTCGGTGCCCAGCTGCGGAAAGAGTCCAGGGTTTAGGGTTTAGGGGGTAGCAAGGGGGTGCGTGAGGATTCCGTTTGATGGTGGAAGGTTGATAGCTGACGGCACCGTTAGGGCTCTCTACACAGTGACTTACTGGAACAAAAGCAGGGGACTTGCACAACCATCAACAGCCCGATCTCTTAGCTGGCAACAGAATGCCCTGGCACGCGCATCCTCAGCCACGCGCAAAGGATGCGGTGCCACCGGGGCCCGCCGCCAGCTGCCGCAAGGGCTGTGCCCCGCACCGCCCCCACCTGCTGCTCCCTGGCCGCCGTCGCCGCGCGCAACTCCTCAGCCCTGAAGCGCGCGTCGCTGAGCTCCTCGTGCGCCGAGGTCAGCTGCCCCTGCAGCACCTCAATCTCAGGCAGGCGGCCCTGCGGCACGCGCGGCGAGGAATGCCGCGGAGCGCAGTACGGCGTGAGCTTGCAGCGACGAATCCTCTTGGCAGTTAAGGGTGGCGCGCACGGGCCAATCTAGGGCAGCCAGGGGTGGCATGGCAGTGGAGGCGAGGCGAGGCACACGCACATCCCCGGCGACCGCCGTCGCAGATAACGAGAAGGTAGGGGGCCCACCTCCGCACGCACGCGCGCCTCCTCGCTCTTCGAGAGGGCGGCCTTTGTGGAGGCCAGGTCGGTAGAGGCCTGCTGGTGCAGCTGCTGCAGCTCCTGTCGGCCGGCCAGGGGTGGAGCAGGGCGCTATTGCAACAACTCCCGTATAGTTTGCATGCAAGGTTTGCAGCATGGGTCCCCAACGCCGCAGACGCAGGATGGCGCCGCCTGCAAGGCGGCGGCTTGCACAGCCGGTCCGCAGTCTGCGCCAGGGACCGTGCCGCTGTCCTGTGCCCGCCAGCCATTCGGCAAGCCTTGCATTCCTGGACACCTCTGCACCTTGCACTTTCAGCCTCGCAGACATCCCCTCCCCCCAACACACACACACACACATGCACATATGAACACACACGCATACTCGCACAAACACACACACCACGTATACGCACACATACGAACAAGCACACACGCACGCACACGCCCTCCACCTGGTGCGTGGCCTTCAGGCCGGCCAGCTCGTCGTCCACCGCCCCCTTGTCTGCCTTCAGCGCCTTCAGGGAGCCGTGCGTCTGCGCCAGCTCCTGCTCCTGTGACGCCCGCGCGGCCGACACCTTCAAGGAGCGCGGCGGGGGCGCGACGAAATGGGGTGGGAGATGTGTTTTATGGGGGTGCAGGGTTACGGCTAGCCTTGGCAGGAGTGGAAGCTGCGGGGATGTTCCGTTGACTTTGACTCAAAAAGGCATTCCACCCATGGGCAATCGAGTCAATGCCCGGCAGGGGCTCATGTTCACCTGCTGGTGCTCCTCCCTCAAGTTGAGCAGCTCTGTGTTGAGCTCTGACGACGTCTGCTCTAACGTGGCCACGCGAGCGGTCAGCTCCTCAACTTGCTCTGCATGTGAGGGAAAGAGGGTGGCCTTTGGTGCAAAAAGGAATAGACAAGTTGCAGGCAAGGCAGCTCCAGCTGGAAGCTGCCAGCCGGGGAAAAAGGCTGCGTGCTTTCGTGGGCGCAAGCGACGGCTGGCAATTTTAGCTTGGAGGCTCACACACCCACCATACACACATACGAGCCCGCCTGTGCGGTGTCATGGCGAGCTGCTTCGATGTTGGGCGGGCGCCGATGACCCCCCACCCACCCTTCAGGCCGTCCCTCTCCTCGGTGATCCGCCCGAGCAGGTCCTCCGCCTCGGACAGCTTGGCCTCAACCTTGGACTTCTCGGCCGCCAGCGACGAGGCCGAGGCGCGGGACTCGCCCAGCCTCGCCTCAAGGTCCTGGCACTCGCCTGTGACGATTGACAATGAGCAACAGGGGTCGCAAATTGCTGCAGACAACGGCTGAAATGGGCCGAGGGATGGGCATCGCGGTGCCCTACGGTCCCCACCCCCAGCATTGATCAGCACCGGCCAAGCGAGCAGCCGTGCCGCGGCGCCCCTCACTTGTCTTTGCAAAGAGATCCATCTGCGTGCGCTGCAGGTCGAGCGACAGCTGCTTGGCGCGCTCCTCGGTCACAGACAGTGCGTCCTTCGTCTTGCTTAGGCCGACCTGAGAGTGCGGGGATGACGACGCGAGTGCAGTGGCTCTGAATGGGTAATTGGTCAGGGCCAACAATCTGGGATGCAGCATTGCAACTGGGCGTCCTAGCAGCAACCTCCTCTGGCCGAGCGCCATCCTGGCGATTGGCCTGTTGTCCTGCCTGAGTTGAACCGACGGCGGACGAGCGGCCTGGAACATTTCTTCACCGCACCATGATGCTCTCGCGCCGCTTCTCGGCCTGCGCGCCCTGCTTCTCCAGGTTCTTCTCCAGCAGGGTGCTGCGGCTGTTGATGCTCTTCAGCTGGCGCTCCACGTTGGCCTTGTCCTGGGGGTGCAGGGTGGGTGGTGGCGACTTTGACCAGCCAATCCAACCTAATCTGAGGCGGAGTATTGCGTTTGATGTCCAAGTTGTTGCGGGATGGAGCGCAGGGCTTCAGAGCCACTATGGCAAGGAGGAGCTTGAAGGGGGTGTGGACGGGTTGTGAGGCGCACACAGGAACGTCAGATGGCCCCACCGCCTCACCTGCAAGGCGGTCTGCTTGTCCTGTGTCGCGGCGCGCAGCCGGGTCTCCAGGTCGGTCACCTGCAAAAGTTGTGTGTGTGTGTGTGGGGGGGGGGGGTGCTCGCGCGCACGTTCGCGCGCTCTGCGCATGTCGTGCTTATTCGCAAGCTGGGGATAGTGATCACGCGGATCTGAAATCCTACTTCAGCGCGTGACGTTTGGCTGCAAGCTCGCCGAGGTGCAGCGCAGCTTGGCAACGACGATATGAAACAGTCAGCCTGGGTCGGCAGGGTTGCCAAGGGGCTGAGCAGCCGCCAGCACGGCCAACTCCTTCACAGCGCCGCTAACACACACGCACACACACACACACATACACACACACACACAGACACATGCTCCTCCGTTAGCCCCCCACGTGCACACATGCAAACGCATCAAGATATTCACTGCACACGCACCTTCTTCTTGAGTGCGTCAACGTCCTTCTGCGCCGTCTCCTTGCCCTTGATGCCCGACTTGCTCTCAGACTGCAGCTTGGCCAGCTCGGTCCGCAGCCCCTGTACCTCCTGCTTGTGCTTGACCCTAAGGGTGCGGAGTGAGGGCGCACACGCATGCGAGCGTGTATGTGTGCGTGTGTGTGTGTGTGTGTGTGAAAGTGTGCGCGCACGCACATGCGCGTGTGTATGTGTGCGTGTGTGTTTGGGGGGGGGGGCGCAAGCGTGTGCACGTCGCACGGGGTGGTTGTGAGCAGCCAATTACGCACAACGATGAAGGGATCACAAATCAAGTGGGCTGTATGAACCCAGCATCCCCTCTTGATCTCCCACCTGGCCTCTCGCAGCTCGTCGCGGATGTTGAGGATTCCCGCCGCCTCCGCCAGCCGCGCCTGCGCATCCGCAAAACACGGTTTGTACACGGGCGATGCTCATGCAGCACTTCTCTGGTGAACGCCCTGCATGACTGGCACACCTCGAAACTGGCAATCATGAGAGGAATCGCCGCCCACACGCCACCCCGCCAGACCAGCGCGCGGCGCCAGAGACCGGCCACGCACGCACGCAGCACGCACACAGAGGCTTCAGCAATGTGAGCCCGACCCCCGGCCTGCCTGGCCTCGGGTCAGGGGCTCCCCTTGCCCTGGGGCAGCGCCCGAACCTGCGCGGAGTCGATCTCCTTTTGCTTCGCGCCCAGCGCCTCCGCCGCCGCCGCCTCGTGCTGCGTGGCGGCCGCCATGGTCTTCATCAGCAGGGAGTTGGTGGCGTCGAGGCTCGACCGCAGCTCCTCACTCTCTGCTTGGGCGGTAGCCTGGCGGCGACAGGAAAGCGGGAGACGGCGAGGCGGCGGAATGAGCGCAAGGCGAGGGCGCCAGGGGTTGAAACTGCAGCGTCGGTGCGAGGGGCGCTGGCAGGCTTCAATGGTAAAGGGTTGGCGAGACCGCCGCAGCGAGGGCGGGCCCCGAAGGTGTGGTGAGCGAGTGCAGCGATGCAGCGCGACAAAGCGCAGCCAGACGGACGCCGCGAGTCCTGACCTTGGTTTGCTCGAGCTGCTCCTGCAGCGCGGTCACGTCTGCTTGCCGCGCCTCCTGCTCGAGCTGCAGCGCCGCTGCGGTGCCCTCCTGCACCGCCGCCAGCTCCGCCGCCGCCGCCTCCCGCGCCGCCGCCAGCTCCGCCGCCGCGGCCTCCTGAGCCGACCGCAGCACCTCCTGCGCGGCCGCCAGCGCGGACGCGTGCTCGGCGGCGGTCGCCTCGGCGGCCTGCTCGAGTGCGTCAATGTTCTCCCGAGCTGCGGTTGCGCACGCCAGGCTCTCGGCTGCGAGGGTGGCAGCATTGCAGCGCGAAAACCGTCATGCCTCTAACGCGACACCAGGTCCGCCAGGTGCTTGGGGTTTGTTGCCTTGGCTTGCATCGACATGTCGCGCACTCTCCAAACCCTGACAGCCGTATAACAGCGTGCATTGCAGCCGCTGAATGCGTTGCCGCGTCCCCCTCAAACGCTCGACCAACCCCTAACGCGACGCACCCAGCTGGCTGCGGGCCTCCTCCAACTCGGCCGCCACCTCCTCCGTCCGCGCTGCCGCCGCCTCCACCTCGGACTGCTTGGCTGTCGCCTCCCCGCGCGCCGCCTCCGCGGCCGCGACGGCCTGCTGCAGCTCTGTCCGCAGCGCAGATAGCGCATCCACGTGGGCGGCCTGGTGGTGGGTGCAGCACGCTCTTGTCACGTGGAAGAGAGTGTACGGAGTGGGGCTGAGGCGGAGTCAACGCCAGGGCCGCAGCGATGCGTGGGCCATACAAAGCTGCCCGTCACCTCGCAGCATGAGTTGCAGGGTTCCGGCCCATGACGGGGGAACGCGCCGCCCGTGCGCGACCCGCATGTGCGCGCGCACCTCCGCCTTGCTGCGCTCGACCTCCAGCCGCTGCACCTCCAGCGCGTGCGCGTCGGCCGCCTTGGCCGCCGCCTCGGCCGCGCCACGGCGCGCGGCGTCCAGCTCCTCCGAGAGGGCGGCCGCCGCCTTTTCGGCTGCCTCGAGCAGCTCCTGGGCAGTTTTTTGTGTTGTGTATGCACGTGAGTGTGCTGTTACATTGCGCGCGCACGCGCACGCGCGTGTGTGTGTGTGTGTGTGTGTGTGTGTGTGTGTGTGTGTGTGTGTGTGTGTGTGTGTGTGTGCGCGCGCGTGGTCGGCTCGCGATCTTGCTCAAACAACTGGTGCACGTAGTTGTGAGCCTCCGTGTTGCGGTACGGTATGTGTTGTCTTCATGTTTGTGTTGCAGTCCGGAAGCGGCTGCCTTGATGTTTAAATGCAGGGAGATGCTACAGCCATCCTGCGCAGCACAGCGTTGGCACTGGCTTAGATCACACCCTCACGAGCCCCTCGCAAGCATGTCGCCCCGAGGCCCCCGGCGCCACCCCTCACCCGCGCCTCCTTCATGCGGGCCTCCGCCTCCGACGCGCGCGCCTCCGCCTCTGTCGCCTTGTCCACCGCCGCCTGCAGCTCCGCCTCCTGCAGAGAGTGCAGCGGCGCGGCCGCCAAGAAATGCGTGCGCTTGTCAGCGGCTGGCAGCGCAGGATGGGGCGCTGCTGATCCTCTTTCCAACCACCACGCAACAGCGTCCTGCTGTTTGGACGCATTCCTGCAGGTCTCGGATGGATGGTCGCCCCTCGCCGCTCCCCCCCAAAAGACACCGCCATGCCTGCTTCTTCTGGTACAGAGGGGCCCTCTTGCGGCTCTCCAAGTCAGACACGTGCGCCTGCAGCCGCGCGACACCGGCCTGCGCCTCCGCCGCCCGCTCCTCCGCGGCGCGCAGCTTCTCCGACGTCTCCTGCGGGCGGGCGCCAACCAATGCCGTTCAATAATGGTGCGGAGCGCGTGAGATGGCTGACGTTACAGCAGGCAGCGCCCAGCCGGGCAGTATGTGGGGACGGCAGGCGCGAGCCAGGACTGTGATGTGCTGGCCTTGACGACCCAGTACAGCACCGGCCTGGTTGACACAGGCTTTCCCCGAGCCCAGCGACATCACCAGGAATCAGAGGCAGGACTGAGCCAGCCCGCACCTCCAGCGCCTTGCGCGTGCGCTCCGCCTCCTCCCTCTCGTCCTTGACTCGCGCCGCCGCCTCGCGCCGCTCGCCCTCGTGCGCGGCCTCGCGCGCCTCCAGCGCGGCGCGCGCGCGCTCGGCGATGTCGAGCTTGCCCCTTGTGTCCAGCAGCTCGTCCTTCAGGTCTTTCAGCTGGTCCTTCAGGGACTGGGGGGTTGAGACATTGTATATGCGTGTGTGGGGTGGGGGGTGCCAAAGAGATTGCGTGCGTGTGTGTGTGTGTGTGTGTGTGTGTGTGTGTGTGCAGTGACAGGTGAGGTAAAGCAGAGGAACCAGCTGGGGATGCTGCTGACGACGCAGGGCCAGGCGGGTGTTATGCCTGGCCAACGGCAGGTCTGCCCGTAGGCGAAAATGATACGGGCTCTGTCGGCCACCGTGCCCTTGGCGCCTGCCGCCGCCTGCAACCCCACGCCTCGCCGCGGGTGTCGCGCCCGCGCGCCCACCTGCTTCGCGTCGTTCGCCGCGCCCAGCTGCTCCTTGAAAGACTCCTGCGCCTCCTCCTTCAGGCGCCGCAGCTCCTCCAGCGCCCGCTGCGCCTCGGCTGCGGCCTGGGTGGTTGATCGGAGCGCGCATCACCATGTTGGGGGCTGTGCGCGAGAACCGGCCGCGCCACTCTCTGTGGCAGGCGGAAGACACCTTCCAGCACAGCCAGCCCGTTTCCACTCAGGCGGCTGGGCGCCGTTCCCACCCACTGGCATGCGGTGCCCTCTTGTTCATGCATGCAAAACGCCAACGCCCATTCGCAAGCCAGTGAGCCTGACCTCGGTGCCCTCCTCCTTGCTGGCCTGCGCCTCCTGCAGCTTGCGCTCCAGCTGCCGCCCCTGCCACCGCGCCTCCTCCAGCGCCGGCGCCAGCCGCTCCTTGTCCGCCGCCAGCGCGTCGCGCTCGGCGGCGGCCAGCTCCGCCGCCGCGCGCTGCTCCTCCAACTGTTGCTGCAGCGAGCTGCGGGGTGGCAGCGAGGAGAGGACTGAGGGTGAGGCCCCATCACACGCAGTAAAGGACACTCCTGAGCCTTGCGCTACGTGTCAAACCCATTAGCCCTTCATGGCTACATGCTTGCTGCCATAAGTGATAATGAGCATTCTCATCCACAACCGCAAGCCGCGCACCTGATCCGCTCGTCGCCCTCGGCCCCGCGCGCCTCGGCCGCCGCCAGTCGCTCCTCGAGCTCAGCCAGCCGCGCCGCCGCGCCCCCGCCGCCGCCGAGCGCCAACGTGTCGCCCTCGGCGCTGGCCTGCGTCGCGCGGTACAGTGCAGTGATTGCAAAGCTTGCTGTGCAATGCAGCGGGAACCACGGTGCTCCCGTGCAGGCTTCGCAGCGGGGCAAGGACAAAGCGGGTGTGTCCAGGCCGCACGACCAAATCCAGAGGGGCGGCGCGCACATGCGGCTGATATCCCTCCGCATGCCCAGTCCACAGCGCCCACCCTCAGTGCGCTGCCGGCGCTCGACTTGCGGCCACGCTCGCTGAGGCCCTCAGTGCCCTCCAGCATCAGGGCGTCTGGAAAGGGCACAGGAAAAAGGTAGGCAACGGTTTGAGCGCAAGGCATGGGACTGATGTGGTGACACGCCATGCGAATCGTTGTCAGAAGCTTGTTTTCTACCCAAACAAAGCAGTCCCCATTTGCATCTCAAAGATTTGCAGAGCGCTGTGTCTCACCGGTCTCGTCGCTGACCCGCAGCCGCGGCTGCGCGCGCCTCAAGCCGCCGGTGCCTGCGCCGTCGCCGTCGCCGTCCTCCCCCTCCTCAAGCATGGGCGCCATCATATTGCTCAGGCTGGGGGCCGGCCGCTTGCGGCCAGCTGCAGATTCTGCGATCACGCGCATGGCGTGGGCCAAATCATGCAGCCATTGGCGGCTGTGCGAGCGAGCGGCCGGGCAGCTGAACGTCTGAAGTGCGTTCAAGCGGCAAGAGATACGACAATGTGCCCCCCCACAGACCTGGGGAGCTGGAATGTGCTCGCCCCTGCCCACCTGGCAACGGTAGCTCCCAGCCCGATCGCCCCGGGCACCAAGTCTCGCGCCGACTGCTGCGCCCCTTGCGCCCCGCTGGGGCGGCGCCGTCGCTGCCGTCGCCGCCAGCGTCCTGTTGTTGCTGCTGCTGCTGCTGCTGCCCAAACATGATCTTCTTGGCCACCTCAACCTGGATGTGCGCGCATTGCAATTAGATGAGTTTGTCGGCATGCATGTATTTGGGGCGCAGACTGTTGCACAGCCTGAGTGGGGCATGGCTGGATGCAAAAGCATCCAAACCTGGAAGTATGAGAATGCTCTCACAGCACTGAATTGAGCGCGCCGTGAGCGACGTCAGTCTGCTGACACTACCCAAAGAGCCCAGCGGCAGCACAGAAGGCAGTCAGCAGGCCCACAGGCCAGGCCCCGCAGGCTGCACCTCAAAGGTCATGCCCCACACCTGCTTCTGCGCCTTCTCCCTCTCCGCCACCTCCTCCTCCAGCTTTGCGCGCATGAGCTCCTTCTCCTGCTCCATGCGCAGCATGTGCGCCCGCATCTGCATCATCTGCTCCTCCACCTCGGAGTTGCTGCTGTGGGTGGGCAAGTGGGGACAAAGGCAGCCGCAACGCACGGCGCGGGTTTCAGGGCAGGCACGAGCGTCGCAGCTGCAGTAAAATTGCAATAGGCAGGGACGCGGGCTCCTCCACCCACAGCGTTAACTTGTGCATTGATGACCACAGCCAGCCCAGTGCTTGAGACAAGGATCTTTGTGTGGTCTCCCAAGTCAGGGTCTGTCGTGCCTGGAACACATGCGCTCTTCCGGGCACGACGCGCTCCTGTCACATGCGGGCTCACCCCGCGCTTTTCAGCCAAACCAACATATCGACGGAGCCCATTCCTTTCACCCACCCCCCCCCCTTCCACCCACCCCGCGGTGCCGCTCTCCTCCAGCCTCTTCTTGAGGTCTTCGATCTCCTTGGCCTGCCGCTTCAGCACCGCCGCGTCAGACAGCACCTCGTTGACCACCGCGTTGTTGACCACGCGCTTGGCGCGGCACGCGAAGCGGAGGGTGCTGTGGGACTCCTCGGTGTGGCAGCCGGCGGGGGTCACGTTGCAGATGATGGCCTGCACGCAGAGGTGTCAGTTTGGATGGGGTGGTTGCATTATTGGATGTTGTTAATCCGTAAGATTATGGGGCGGTGTTCCACAAAAGCATGGACTTGAGAAGGGCCGCATGTGGGCTTTGTTCGGTTGAGGGCGACGTACAGGAGCGGCAAGCAGCGAGGCAGTGCATGCATGCATGCAGGCGCGCGGGCGGAGGGCTGACACCGGCGCGGATGCGCGCACCGTCTTGGCGTTGCCTCCAAGGGAGGGCTGGAGGATCCGGGTCAGCTTTGAGTCGCGATAGGGGATGTGGGCACCTGCACGGATTTTGCACGATTGGGTGAGGGAAGCCCGTCGTCACTACTACCACCTCCTGCTAATGACAGCTAGGAAAAGCCAACCCAAATACCCGTGCACAGGCCGCAATCCTTGGCGAGGGTCCGCACAGCACGTTGCATTGCCCGACTTCGTCGCCAAACCAGCAGCAGCCGGACGCATCACGACGGCCATCCAGCCGGGCGGTTTCCCGTCAGGCACGCGCCCGTCACCCACCCGACAGCTGTGCCCCCTCCGACAGCTTGTTGATCACTGTCCCCAGCGTCAGCAGGCTCCTGTTGATCGCCGTGCCCTCCTTCATCCGGATCCCCTCCGCGCCCGTCTTCGCGACGCGCTCACTGCCGGCAAGGTCCACCAGGGTCAGCGTGGACACCAGGATGGCGCCCGCGGCCTCATCCGGCGGCAGGGGGGCCTCGGGCTCGCCGCAGGAGCGGCTGCGGCTCTCGATGACCTGGTTTGGGTTAAACATGGGGCGTAAGGAGAGTGAATTTCCAGCAGGTCGCGGTCGCGGCACTGATGCTGGTCCTGGCACAGGATTGCCGTCCACCCATTGCAGTCGGTGCTCATGCGCTGTCCCATAGGGTACGTTGCCCAAAAGCAAGGTCGCCTGCAGTTCGTTTCTCAAGGCGCCCACCATGCGGAACACAGTGTGCGAGCGGCTGCTGCCCTCGTTCATACGCGTCGACCCGACGTGGCGGTTGGCTTCCCCGGTCTCCAGCAGCTGCAGAACCTGCAAGGCAGCACCACAGGTGCAAATGCCAGCGAGGCCGCGACGCATCTGCTTGTCGGGTTCAGGCCGCGCAGCCACGCCCATTGCAGAATGTCATCGACTGCGCCGCACTCCTTGCACTGCCTCGTGCCTTGGGCCCATGCTGAATTCTGCGCATACATGGACTGGCACCTTTAAGCAGCAGCTTCCTGCCAGGCATCTGCGCCAGTCCAATCATCCCAAAGCCCTTGAAGCAGCTGCCAAGTTTCAGGCCCCACCTGCTCCGGCGAGGTGACAATGTCCTCCCTGAGGCCCGCCACGTAGATGCCCGCCTCCTTGCTCTCGTGGATCGGCAGCCGCAGGTTCTCTGGGGCGAGCAGGTCATTCACCTCCTCATTGTACAGCTGAACAGGAAGTTGGGCGGTTGGGGCGGGGTGGCGGGAGGGTGAACCAGGGAGGGCATGCCAGGTGGATTTGGGTGCTGCAAGCAGGTTGGCTAGGGGGCGTGGTTTCAACGGCTGATGAGTTGGGAGGCGCGATGCAAGCGCCTCTGACGTTGCACTCTGTCACCACTGTGCTCACACTTTCAAGCTGCTGGCGGCTGTGATCTTCTGTCTGTGGGCACCGCCGCTTGCAAAGAAGGCCACCTACACTTGTAGATGCAAAAGGATCACCGCACCTCCATGTATGAGACGCGCAGCAGGAACTCGCGGTCGACTGTCTGCTCAATGAGGGCAAACACCTCCCGCACGGCCAGGGAGATGATGCCTGGGTCGGCCGCCGATCCGCGCATCGTGTATGTTTTCCCGCTGCTGGTCTGGCCATACGCAAACACTGTGCTGTTGAAGCCGCTGACGAGCTTGCTGATGAGGTGCTGAGTCGTGACGCGGTAGATGTCGGCGGTGGACGCACCGGGGCCGAACACATGGTCCAGTGCGTACTTTGCGTCGCGCGCGCGGTCGGGCTCGCGCGTGGCGAGGTCGATCTGGTACATGCTGTTGCCATCGATCCTCCACGTAAACCCTTCATTCTGCTCCTGCTTGTTCAGCGGGCGGACCCGCACGCTCACGCTGCACACACGGAAAGCAGATCGAGGGGTCAGCTAGGCCGACTACAAAGTCAAAACCTTATCATAGATGTTACGGCCACGTGTCACCCACCTGATGTTTTCCATGCCGTGGGTGCAGATGAGCGCGATCAGCACTGAGCCCAGCGCTGCCTATGCGCGTCCTCCCAGCCTGCGTCCCGCGCTATGTCCTCTATGGATTCTCGATTATCTTTTTGAGGTGCGTCACACCCCTAAAATGATCAGGCAGAGAAGACCACCTTCAAATGCTGCGGGCTGCACCCGGGCAACATCGTTGGATATAAGGGGAATAGCAGTGCTGACGCTAGCTTTTCAAAACAACGACATGTTTGATTGGGCTTGACCGGCTTGCAGGTTCAAAGGCGCTGCGCATGTGCTGAGCCAAGCAGGCAGCCGACCAGGTGCTGTTGCTTGGCTCAGGCTGGGGGATGCGGTAGCTGGCGTAGGGCTCCTGCTGGGGCAAGAACATGCCAGCGCGCGAGACTTCCCGTGTGTTATACTGGATTCTGTCACATGCTCATACACAGGCCTTCTTTGGCGTATCGTGGCAAGCGGCACACCCGTTGCAAAGCGGCTGGCTGTTTCAATGCATCCCTGCATCCTCCCCCCTCCGCGCCCGTTTCCTGGCATCTACCTCGACCTTCTGACCTTGGTGCAGATGCCTTTCACGGGAAACAGGAGGCGTTGCAACTGCTGGTGGCCTGCACAACTAGGTGTTGCGCAACATGCTGACGGCTGCAAGTCGGCACATGCATTGCACGGAAGGGGTTGCCTGCTGCCCGCTGCTTGGCCTAAGGTCTGCCACAGAATGCTCAAGACTGACTTCCAGTCCAGGAGAGCGAAGAAATTGTCCTGACGTCTGTGAAATGATTGCCATCACAGGCTCCTTTGTGCATGTAAAGTGACATGCGCGTGTGCCCTCACTGGGTTGTTCTAGAGAACAACACAAGGTCTCAACCCGCACTCATTTGCGAGCATGACAGCTGTCAGGAGCTGCCGGAAGCACCCAAGCATCTGTCTCAACTGCCTGTCACGGCCGCGTCAAGGCCATCACTTCATGTGAGCACGCTCCGCCCGTTTCGAAGGTAGAGGATGTGGCTCACCAGACACATACGCACACCTTATGATGTAACATGGCGCTGCTCGTTGCATGCGTGGCTTGCAGTCATGCAAGGCGTCAGCGCTGTGTCCCTTTCACCCCCTCCTGCCAGCTGGTTCTTTCTACTCGCTCGCCTAGACACACGGGTTGTGGGCAATGTTGATGTGTGGCAAGGGTGGAGACCAGCAGCACACGAGGGACCACCACATGATGAGGCAATGAAAACACCCAGACTGCTCAACCCTACAACCCTATTGTGATTATTCAAAAGCTACCCATCCTTGTGGTTACGTAGAAGCTGAAAACCATGACTGCGCGCTCCCCTATGATATGGGTGGAGTTTATAGCACCCATGCGATCCGCGTTCCCGCAAGAGTCTGGGGTATTTTCAGGGGTTGGCGGCTGCTAAAGCAGTTGTACCATCATACATGCAAGGAGGGCTGGCAGCATTCCAGTGGCTGCCGCAGGGGGTCCCTTTCTTGCATCAAGAGCCGTCGCTTCTAGGCGGGCTGCGCCAAACATGCCCCAAACGCTTTGACTGCGCTCTGATTTGTTGCTCCTCAAATCGCATTTTCCGAATTCCTGTGGGCTTGGCCTTGACACTTTGCGGGCACCGAATCAAATTCGTTTCTTATGATCATAGCATTTAGTGGAAATACTACAACATTACGGTACTGTAGTAAGCCGTGATCTGGTCAGCAATCTGCGTCGCTCATGAACGAATCGCGCAGGTCATATAAAGAAAATCGTTCTGTGGTATGAGGGTGATCCAGGGGCTGCAAACGGTGGTTGCTGATCCGGTTGGAAGTGCCCAAATAGCGGGCTCGTTCGCAAATAGAGGATTATGAGTGAATCAGGTGATAGCTCGCATCACAGCTTCATTGGAGCCTCCAATGGCGCTAGCGACACTTTGGATGCACACGCGCTCGACGCGCTCCAAGGTCGAGCGTGAGTGTTTGCATGAAGGGCCGTTGCTGATGAGACCGAGAGCAAGCCGCTTCAGGAATGCAGGGCGGAGTGCATGCACTCCGTGTTTCTTACGTGCAGTCAGTGGGTGTGTAATACGGTTGCTGTGACCTTTTGTGCTGTGACCTTTTGTGCCGGCGTCGCTAATCAACCCTCAGTCAACCCACAGCCACCCGCTTGCTTCGGCCACCTTGGCCGTCTCGCAGGGCCCATGGCGACGACGACAACAGCGATGATCTCGTTTCAGGAAATCGCGGGGTGACTGAGGCGGTGAGCACGCCTGCCTCCTTTGCTCACTGGCCTGCAGCCTGGTTCATTACTGCAGCGATAATGTTGATGACATGCCACAGCTCGCAACTGCCTATTTTGTCACAGGATGCATCAATGTCTGTGCATGCAGGCCCTGCCCCCGTATACATGTACGCATTCATGCACATGTGTGCATACATCGACAGAAGCACATGCGTTTGCCCCATGCAAAACAATGCATCATGCACGCAGTAACCAACAAACATGCATCATGACACACACACACACACACGCACACACACACGCACACACACACACGCTTGCATGCACAAACGTATGTGAAACACGAACAAACACTTACACACACGCCCACACACACACACACATGTGCACAACACACATGCCCGCCTGGGCACACGGCACATGCATGCAAGCGCACACGCGCACATACACAACTTGCACCCTCATACGCACTCATGCGTGCGCAAATGCAGGTGCCCTTGACCATTGTTCCGCGTGGGACATGCTCACACCAATGCAAACGTTCTCGCACCCCCATCTCCTCATCCACACTGCAGATCTTTGCAACGCTGGTGTTGCTCGCCAAGAAACGCGGCCAGCAGGACCTGCGATGGGTGGTGCTGCGGATTGTGTTGGAGTTCCTGCAGATCTTCCGCGTCGTCTTCAACACCGAGTTTCTGTGAGCGCTCGCGCAGACCCAGGGTTGGGTCCAGGGGTTGGAAGGAATGGGATTGTCAGCCCACCGAAGCCGCAGGCGCATGCTTGGGACGCCGTTGACACGAGCATGGGGTGCACGGCTCGAAGTGACGGGCGTGTCGCGACCTTCAGCAATGGCACAGGCACATGGATAGAAACAGCAAGCGATGCATGCCCTGCAACGGCACACTTGCGACGCCCGCCATGGGTCCACCCCTCAACTAGCCACCAGGCAGGCGCGTGAAGGGGGCAGCTTGCGGCCCATGCCTATGTGCATCCGCGCAGCCAGACCATCTTGTGTTGCTGTCCCTCGGTCCCTGCCCTTTTCAGAACCTTTCTCGTGGCTGCAACCCTCAGGTGGCTGGTCCACACCGATCTGCCCGTATTCAAGGGCATCCGTTGGGTGCTGTTCCGGTTCCTTGTGCTACCAAAGGGCTACAATGCTTACGTGAGCCTTGGGGGTTGCAAGCAACATGCGCCGGCCTGTATGTCTTCACAATCAAGCGGGCAGCTTCTGCAAGCTGCACGCTCGTGTGTGGTGATGCTGAGGCACAGTGCTTTGTGAGCCAACTTGCAAGGTATGCATCAGGATGGGGCAGTCCGTGCTCGCCACTGTGTCAGCTGTGGTCAACACCCCCATCGGCAGCAGTCAGAATCTACATTCCATTATCCATCTTTGAACTCTTTTGCACCAACCCGACACGCTGCGGTGCTTGTCTTCATCAAGATTGTGGTGTTCTACATTGTAGCGGCTGCCATCCTCTTGTCGCTTGTGCTGGCAGGATATGTTGCAGTGGTGAGCATACCACCTCCCTGGGCACTAGGGAGCCAAGAAGCAGGGGAAGGTTCGGCGCCGCAATCCAGTCTGAATTCGGGGCTTTGGCTGGGCGGCCTGGGCAGCCTCAGGCGTGTACGGCCAAGCCATGCAATGGCACACACCTTGGAGGCGCCGAGTAAAGCTTGGGCGCCTGTGCTCCCTGGTGGCTGCACATGTTGCATTTATCTCACTCCTCTCACTCCCACTGACCTTCTTGCGGTGTGGGCCCTCTAGATCCGGCAACCTCTGGAGCTGCCTGGCTGCCCGCCCATCAGATGGATGGGCCTGTCCATCTTTGTCAGGGAGCATCTGGGCAGACATAAAACAGACTTGCATGCATGCACGCATGCACACACGCGCTCCCACAAGCACTGCACGCATGCATACCGCATCAAAAGGTCATCAAGAAGGATGACAGCACTAAAGGCGGCTGGCTGGCCAGGTGTGAATTGCATGACGACGGGGCGTATGCTTGGGGCCAGACCCTGTGTTGTTGGCAGCAAGTCTTGCTGCACAACTGTATCTGATTTGTGCTGTGCCGCTTGGCTTTGGACACTGCACCCCATGCATGCCCAAATGTACAGCAGCCAGATATAATCCCACCTGTAGCTATTCCATTTGCCACCCATTCACCCACAGGCTGATCCAGTTTGTGCAAGTGCTGGCCATGATCATGTATAGCGTGGCGTGGGTCAGGTGAGGTGCGGCAGGGCCATAGATCGCGGGCAGATTCGGGACAGGAACTACAGAGAGGGGCCGAGGTCGGGCCAGGGCTGGTACGGCGCACGGTTGTGGGCGGTGTGCGGCCATGCACGCCTCGCAGCAGTTGCTGTGACAGGTCAGCCTTGCTGCAGCAGAGACCTCGCTCACGTCCCCCCTGTCGCGCCCTCCCATATGCATGCACATTACCTAGCATTCTGGACTTCCTGGTTTTCATGTAAGAGGGAGGGAGCGGGCGTATCCCATCTTGTGGCGGGTTGTCTTGAGGGGGAAGGGGATGTTGTGGGGATGCAGCCCCAGAACAACAGCTCTTACGTTGTGACGTCGCATGCGTGCAATTGACCTGTAGGCCCACAACTCAGCTGGATAGGCTCAAGTGTGTGCATGTATGCATGCGTGTGTGTATGTGTGTGTGTGTATGTGTGCGCGCGTGTATGCATGCAGCATGGGGGCGGGGGCGCGCGCACAAGCATGATGTTGTCTGTGTGTGTGGGAATGGGGGCAGAGCGAGATCAAGCAGGAGAGGGAGAGAGAAACAGCGGTAGAGGCGGTGCGGAGGGGTCTATCACTTGGTCGTCAATGATTATTGAGCCCTCCTCCGCTGCGCAACTAGTCCTGCGACCCTCCTGCTCATGCGTCCCAGGTTTGCTTGCCATTGGGAGCTCATGCCTGTGATCTCAAGTGTTGCCCACATCAGCTTCCAGCACTCCTGCGTGGCCATGCCCCACCTGGCACACATGGCCTTTGCTCTTGTGGTCACGCTCGTATTCATGGCCACATGCCTAGCACTGGTGGGCTGTGTAGTCAGTGGTGTGGGGGATGGAGGATGCGGTCAGGAAGCGGCAGCTGATGGGATCAAGTGACGGGGGGGTATGATTAATGCTGCAGGAGACTCACGACTCCCGACATTGCTTCACTGGGCAGCATGTATTGTAGACGGTCAAACACCCTCGCCGTTGTACAACTGCAGCTACCACGTTCATAATGGCTTTCCTGCGGGTGTTCCATGTCACAGCTGCCCGCCTGCCAGGTGATCCTGTGCAACCCCCTTATGTCCCACCTCAAAACCTAACCGTTGTGTGTCGCCCTGACCAGCGCAGTCTGTGGGCGACTGCGACCTGAACCCTTTAACGCGCAACATTCTTGCCACACCCGCCGCTGTCACCAATCTAATGAATCTCATGCTCAAGGTGGGGCTTTGAGATTGCGGCTGCATTGTTTCAAACATGCCTCGCAATCGGCTCCGTATGCAAAGCGTGACACCAGTGCGTGACTCAGGTTCTCCCGTGAACCTGTGCGAGTGCCACGCATGGGTTGCCAGTGACTAGCATGCGCTCTCACCCAGCGCATATTTGTCCTCCCCTGGCACACCCTCCCTAAATGATAGTGATGGTCGTACTGTCCACGGCCGGTGGCGCCAACCCCAAGCTCCAGAGCGTCGCCATGGCTGTTTGTGCAGGCTACATCACTTTCCAGATGATCATGGCGGTAAGGGCCGGGGGGGGGGAGGGAGGCATCGAAAGTGGGCTTCAAGGCCTGTGGTCCAGCCTAAATTGCGAGAATCAGGTTTGCAAAGAGCGGTAGAGCAGCAGGAAGCAGGCAATATGATATGATACATGGCGGCTGAGTCAGGGTGCACCGTGCAAGCTCAGGCTGTATGTTTATGTGTGTTCATGTGTGTGTGTGTGTGTCTCAGTGTGTGTGTGTGTGTGTGTGTGTGTGTGTGTGTGTGTGTGTCCCTGCCGCACTGCTTTCGTATTGACCCACCAGGCAGTGCTATGAGGGCACTGTCCAATTGCTTCTTGCAGCCAGCTTTCTTGTGCACCTAAGATGCTAAGGCTTACGCACACCAAGTGCCTGCATAAAGCGTCATCCGTCCGGACCCACTTCAACCCAATCGAACGCCCCCGTGTTGATCTCAAGCGCCTCATGCCCTCGCCTTGAAATCACAGCCATTATACTACAGCGACTGGGTCAACCACGTGTGGAATGGACTGTGGACTGGCATCGTGTACACTTGCATCCTGCTGGTGGGTTGAAAGCGCAATTCACGGAGGGTCTATGGAGTACTGTGGGATGCCAGCCGTGATTGGCCCTGACAGCCTTGTTTGCCCAGTGCTGGTCGAGTTTGGACCACAGGACACTTATCGTGGCTCAGCCATTTGCGTGTACACGCGTGTGTCTCCAGCACATTGTTTTGAGCAAAAGATGCCTGGGGCCACCCAGTGGTGAGCAATGGTGGTGTCTGCCTGGCTGCATGGGGGCTCAGCCTGATAACAATACTTCCTTAGAGCACCAGGCTGCCGTCATCACTTGCAATGAACCACCTGAGATACCAAGGATCCCAGCCGCTGTGCTTGCGACAAGGTTGCTTGGATGTGCTGAGCTTGGCACGTTTGGGACAACGGCCGGGCTCACCGCCCAATCGTTGGCCTATTCCCCTCCACCTGCCTCCTGCGCGCTCCCTCCCCCAGAACGTGGTGACTTACAAGTACACCAGCAACCTTGACATGAGGGAGCGCATGACATGGGTGAGGGGCGTCACGCCGACACGGTGTCAGGGCATTGTAAACGAGGTGGAGGCCATTCGGCTGCGCAGGGGCCTGCTGTGTTGTGTTTGGCGGCCATCCACCAAACATTTTGGTTCAAGGCCTGGTCTGACACTGCAAAGTGCTCTTCAACGCTGCAGGCCAGGTGCGCACATGCTTACAGCTGCCCTGCCCTTGCCCCCTCACAGGCTATCCTCTACGGCATTTTTGTCGCAGTGCTGTTGGGCATGGTTGCCAGCGTGACCCGGCTGTGGTGGCTGCGCCGGCCGCTAGACGTGCTGTGCTCTGCAAAGGATGACCCGGAGGCACTGCGCGACCTTCGCAAAGTGTACCGCTTTCGCAACACAGCCCAGGTGGGGGGATTTTGCTGGTGCGTGTCTGTTGGGCTGGGCGCCACCGATTGTTGCGATGCAAAGTTTACCACGTGGTGGCCAGCCAGTGGTGTTGGAGAACGGACATGGAAGCTTTGGTGGTACAGGCGTCTGTGCGCCAGCAAGACTGCCGCACGTGCCTCCTAAGCACGGTCGATTTTGTTCCGCCGTTGGAAGGGCGGCGATGGGCAGAGACCCTCCTGCCTGGCCGCAGTGCGTGTTTCAACGGATGGTCGCTGAAGGGGATTAATCCGATTTCCTCACTTGGTCAAGGTACTGCTGGAGCCAAACACTAGCTGTCTCATGCTGAGTGCAGCTCTCCCTTGCTTCCTCCACCTTCTCCCTCTCCACGGCAGGTGGAGACCCTGGCGCGTGTCATGCGCAAGTGGGATGACGATGGTCAGCCTGATGAGGAGGCTTGTGCCCTGGGAGAGTTCATCTACAAGGTGAGGCTTGTGGTAGCGGGCAGGGGCCAGAATGTGGGTCGAATGCAGCAAGGGCTGGGGTGCCGAGCACGCACGAACGTCAACGAGCAGATGGGCACCAACGAAGAATGGTCAGGTTTGGGCGGGGGTTCACAGGGTTGATCAGCTAGACCTCAGAGATGCTGGCTTCTCTGTGAGGCCCCTAGAGGAGTTCAGGTGATTTACGGGCACTGAAGGAGGCAGAGCAAATCTTTGCGGGCGCATGCTGTACGCAAAGACAGGGGTCCATCCAGCACATACATGGTGTAAGCACCCATTGATTGACTGCCCAAACCCTGACCACTGCCGATGACCAGCCCCCAAATCGTGACGTGCCATCACTTACCATTCGTTCAGTGCGGGATTGCACGCTTCCCCAACAATTCGATGCTCATGACAGCCCTGGCAAATTTTTACTTGGAGGTGAGCTGTTGGGTGTTGTGGGTTTGGAGGTTCTGGCTGCTGTGACAGTGGGTGTTGGTTCTCAGGGACCTGAATTCATGGCGCAGCACTCACCAAACTCTGAAAACTTCGTTCTGCGAGCGGCTTGACCGTTGCTCGAATGTGATTCACTGGAACGACTGTCTTCAAGGTAGCTCAGTAGCTCTTGTACTCCCTTTTCTACATGATTTTTGCACACACCCCCAGGTCCGCAAGGATGGCCAGGCCGCGCGCACCCAGCTGCAGCTCGCCGTCAAGGCCAGCCCATCAATCATAGACCACTTCTTCATCTACAGGGTGCGCGTAATAGGGCGGCGTGGCCTTGACAGTGGCTGCACGGCTCTGCCCATTCACGCCGACCACCTCGGACCGCTGGACCCTCACGGCTAGCTCCTCATCAAACCCACCCCTGCTGCTGGCTGGGCGCAGGCAAGCAGCAGCACCCTGACGGTCTTTGCCCATCACCCCCGCTCTACTCTTTTGCCATCCAATGGCTTGTGTATGCCTCGCACCTGTTACCCCCCCTTCCTCCTTCCCTACCTCCTCGGCCTTACTCGTCCTCCCATTCTGGATCGCTTCCCTCCAATCGGCCTTACTCTCTTTAGACCCAGGACCTGGCCAAGCAATCCAAGGGCGAGAAAGGAGGACTGGATCTGATGAGCTACATCGAATTTCAACGGTGAGGGTGGGGTAGGGGGTTCTAGGCGCGTATGCAGGGGTGCTTGGTATGCGCAAGCACAGAGTGTTTGGAAGGGGAGGTTGCCCTGCTTCAGTGCAACTTTCAAAAAACACAGAGATCCTTCCAAGGCGTGTGCGCGGGCACATATGCGCACACACGCATGCAAACATCTGCTCAATGCACCTGTCACGGTCGCCGCAGCAACTACCGCGCGTGTGTGCGCGTGCACCGAGTGGCCCTCAGCGCCCAGCGTGTGCTGTGGAAGGTGCTGCTCCATGACACTGTCTCTTTCAAGAGCCTCCAGTACAGCTTTGCCGCCATGGACCAGGCAGAGAAGCAGGCGACGCGCATATACCGCAGGTTGGGTGCTTGCTGATCAAAAGTGTGGAGGGGGGCGCGAGGGGCTGATGGGCGAGCTGATACGCGCTGGTCATGCTGAAAGCTTGGCTGTGTGTCGAGAGGATGCAGGGCAAGAGCAGTGTGGCGGTGCGACAGAAGCAAGCAAAGTGCACTCTGACCATCCAGCTTCTACATGACTGTCGACTGATAACCCCCTGCCCCTGCCGTCCCACTCACCTTCTGTTGTGTTCGCCAACTCCGCTGCAGGGCCCTCGAGCGCTACCCCTCCAATGGGCGGCTGCTGAAGATCTACGGCCGCTTCCTGGAGTGGGTGCGCAACGAGCCTGGCCTGGCCCAAAGGTACTACACTGAGGCCGCAAAGCAAGGCACAGGGCAGAGCCTGCTGGGGCTCATGGGGGCCGGTTCAAGCAGGACTGAGCAGGACGAGATGCTGAAGGTGAAGGGGGTGTCTGCGGGCTGTGAAGTGCGTGGTGGCATTTTCAAAGGGGGGTGGCTGCATGAGTGAGGTTGAAAGCAAATTGAAACGTGAGGGTTTCTTTGCGTCATGATGTCCTTCCTGGTGGACTGCACCAGCTCTCACCTGTGAGCTGGAGTTTTCACCAGCGCAGCCAATGCAATTGGCCGGTTCATCCCTAATGGACACATCGCTCTCAGACCCGGCCCCTCCCTGTGTGCGCGCACCTCACTCCCATCCTTGCAGGCCCTTGGCGCAGTCGACGAGGTGTGTGATGGCATCGTCGTCGTCAATGCAGTGGGCATGATTGTCGCCATCAACAGGGCCGCCTATGAGATGTTTGAGTACTCTGAGGGCGAGCTGGAGACAAAGAGCGTGAGATGGGGAAAAGCAGAGTGTTGTGGGGTGGACAAGAGCGCTGGGAGCGTATTGAGGAGGTGTGACATGAAGGGGGAACTGTGCATGGTGGTCAGGGGGCTATGGAGGGCCTTCTAGCCCACATTGTCGCCGCGCAAGCAAGGAGCTTGCAGGAAGGAGGGCAGCAGGGTGGGGCCCCCTATCTTGCAGGGGGCGTTCCAGCATTGAGGTCATAAGGAGGTTCATGGGCACTTCTCAGCGTGCTGTGACGACCCGCCTTTCGTTGGTGTTCGTCAACCCACCTCCTCGCCCCAGGTCTCGTGCCTTATGCCCCAGCCCTTCAGCAGCCGCCACAACAGGTGAGCCTGATCCCCAAAAAGGACTGGGATGGGACGGGACACTCCTTCGTAAAGTGCAGCCAAGTGCGCAGCACCCCCCCACCAGCTGCTCGCGGCACATCCGCACCGTTGCTGCCGCAACCCTGGCGGCCCTCTCACGCCTCCCCCTTCCCAACACCATGGCCCATCATCGATCGTGACACCTCTCAACATTCTGCCCATGTTGCCCATGTCCGAGAACACACTCAACCCCCGCACCCCTTCTAAGCGCATGCATGAGGCATGCACGCACGTTCACGTGCACGTACGCACACACACCCACAAGCCCCCCCCCAACACACACACACACACACAAACACACAAAGACTCGTCTTCCCACCACCCCGCAACCCCCCCCTCAAAACACACACGAATGTGCATCCGCGGAGAAGTACACACACGCATGCACACACCCCCACCCATACGCACGTGGACTCCCACACCAACGCGGATCAGCGCGCACACACACACACACACACACACACACACACACACATACACACACATACACACACGCGCGCCTGCTTCTCTGACAGCTACATCTCACGTTGTGTCGAGTCTGGCAATCCGCACATCCTCAACAAGCAGAGGAGCATGGTGGGCATCACCAAGCACCATACAATATTCCCCGTGAATATCACTGCGATCAAGCTGTCTGGAAACGGCCAGGTGCGGCCCTGTAGTTGAAGCATAAGCAGGCTCAGCCTGGTTTGAAAGAGAGGGTGCACCCCAGGGTGCATGCGTGTGGTGTCCAAGGACTTCCATGGCGGGCTGGGCAGCCCGGCAGGTGCGCCCTGTGCCAACGCACCCCATGAAGGGCCAGGCACATGTCATGAGCTCAGCCACTTGTGGTTGGTCCTGCGCGCCAGCCTGCGGCCGCCAACAAGGACGACTATGGTGTCCGACTACCCGCTTCCGCCATGCGTGGTTGCCGTCACGTTATCAGTGACGCGCCCGCCACCCTGCGCCACCCCTCCCACCCAAGGACTGCATGTTCATGGCTCTCTTGCGCCGCTCCGAGCACCCCGACCCCACGATGGTGCAGCTCTGGGTTGCCGCCGGGACGGGCACCATTCTCTGTGGGGATGAGCGCTGCGCCGACACTTTTGGGCTGGCGCCTTCGGACATCTCAGGGCGTGCCTTCTCAAGCCTGGGGCCTGACTCAGAGGCGTTGGACAGGTGGGGCCCGAGATTGGGCGAAGCAACTGGAGTGGGGAGGGGGTGATTGGGTCTGGCACGGCATGGGCATCGTGCATGTAGCTTCGAGGTACTTGTTTGTGTCGACACAGATTGGTCTGTACGTGGTGGACATGGTTCAAGAGAAGGAAAGTGTACTTGGGTCTGAGTGCTTGCTATTGGGGCTGACTTTGCAAAGTATTGCTGCAGCTGCTTGCGTCTAAAGGCTCAAGGTGATTTTGAATGCACTAGAAAGCGCAGCGTTCAGCATCTTTGCGTCTCCACCTGACCAGCTGGAGTCATTGACACGAGAGCCACGCGCAACTGGGCGAGAGAGCGGAGCATGTGACTGACAAGCAAGTAGGCGGGCGGTTGCCAAAGCCTGCAGGCTTTGGCAGCAGCTGCTGCCAGCAACAGTCCACCCTCACCACCTCGCGCAACCCCAAACCCACCCCCTACCTCCGCAACCGTGCACACCTCAACCCCTCGTTCATGGCGGCAATCAAGGCTGATCGCACGCGCCAGCAGCCTGCCTGTTGGTGAGCGCACCGATACGGTCCTGAGCCTGGAGACCAAACTGCTTCACAAGTGAGGAGCTAGTGGGGTTGGGGAGGGTGGTGAGCTGGTGGGGAGCTGGTATAGTGCAGCAGAGATTCGTGCAAATGCGACCAGTGTGCGGCATCGCAAATGCCGGGCAACGGTCAGTTGTGCCATATGATTGGAGGAAAGAGCAGGAGGGTTCGCGATCACCGCCTGTCCAGGACCCTTGCAGGCTTTCAGGGAGCCAGCTAGCTGCCTGCATATACACACTGCTTGTGCCACCGGCCGTCCTCACCCCTGAGATCTCATCGCCCACCTCCGCCTCACCTTTCCCTAACCACCCCTCCCTGCCTTTTTGGCCGCCGTGACGTAGGTTCTTGCCGCCCGTGGACGTGCGTGTGGACGTGCAATATGCAGGCTCAGACTCGGAGGTCATCCTCATCCTCAATATACATGTGAGGGGCAGCCAGGGCAGCACCAAGCTTGTCAATTGGGAATGGCCGCAGAGGGAGAGCGGTGGAGGATTTTTTTCCCAATCCAGGCCCTGGCTGCTGGGAGAGGACGCGCTGCAGCAGGCGCAGCAGGAGGCGCAAGCGCCGGCGGAAACTGAACGGATGCATGCGGCGGGGGCGGAGAGGGCGGCAGCGTTGAAAGCGGGGGCGGGCGGGCTGCAGGACGTGTATTTTCGAGTCATGTGGTTCCTGAAAATGGTATTCCGTGGTCCCTCTCCCTTCCCCTGAAGGCGCCGGCGCTGGCTGGTGCCATGATGGTGGTGGATCATCAGGTGTGCCCAGACACCTTAGAGGGGCAGGGCGTGATGGGGGGCTGCTACCACGCATTTCATAAGCCTCTTGAACGAGGCAATCTGAGACCCTCTTTTTGCGGCGTCAGTGGTGTCGGTTGTGGAGCTACACCATGCTTGCCAGCTGCAGGGGCCCTGGGGCCCTGTGGCAAGACTGCCCGCCTAGCGCCAGCCATACACCACCTCGCCCAATCACGGCCTTGACCCGTCCTGACATACCTTCTTGTGCTGCCAGTTGCGTGTCGTGTACGCGACCAACCAACTGGGCGCCATGCTGGGCTGCAGCGCGCGCCATGTGGCCTCCATGGACCTGGCGGCCATCATTCCGCCACCCTACAGCCAGATGCACGCGGGCTTCATGAAGGTGGGGGACAGGTCATTTCGCAGGGTTTGGGACTGGCAGCGGCACCCTGGCTTGCAGGTGTCCGTTTACAGGCGCAAGGGGCAGACGATGGCATGATCAGCCCTGCTAAGCAACGATTTTGTCGCTGTTGTGAGCGCGTTAAGACGCACGACAGCCACCACTCTTCACATTGACGGCACACTCTGGTGCAGTTTGTGATGCAATCTTTTAACGGTTGTTCTCCCCCCCCCCCCCCCATTCTTCTCTGTGGCTTACCTTACTCCATAAGACCTGTCCTGCCTGCGTGGCGCCTGATCGCTCTTGCCCAGGGGGCATGAACCACACGCCCCAACCCCCACACCGTCGACCCAATCCCAACATCCCTCCCTGTGTCAAGGACATGGCCAGCAAGCCGCCTGCCAACAGCTGCCGCGCCGGCGCCGTGGTCCACCTGCTGCGCTCCAACGGGGTGAGGGTGCCGGTCACCCTGCAGCTCTCCACCCACGACGACGGGGAGCACGTGCAGCACACGGTCCGCGTGACGCCCTCGTCCGACGAGGCCGCCATGGACAGGGCGCAGCTGGTGCTGGGGGTAGACGGGGACGGGGTCATCACGCGCGTCAACCCTGGGGCGACCAGGGCGCTATTTGGCTTCAATCCGCAGGTAGGAGACTGGGGCTGCTGCTGAGTCGCCGCTAGGTGGGGCGCGGGCATCTGTGGCGTTGGGTTCCCTCCCTTGGCCTGCAACACTCCTGGTTCGCGCACGTCCTTGCCGACAACACCCTTGCAAAGGCAACACATCAAGCTGCGCGGGCCAGTTTGAGCAGGCTTTTTGGATTACTATGTCAACTCGTGACCCTGTCTGCTGATTTGGGTAACCCGTTGTGCTCCCCCTCTTGCAATCTCACTCGACGTGCCTGCACAAACCAAACACCCCCGCCCCGCCCGCTGATCACAGGACATGGTGGGGCGGCCCGTGCGCTCCGTTGTCAACGTGTTTGAAGAGTGGGCCAGCAGGCACGGGGAGGATGAGTCGCTGCTCACAGCCCTGGGGGTCAGAGCGTTGGAGGGTGCAGAGGATGCATGGCGTGTGGGGGTGCTCACCAGGGGACACGCAGGTGCCAAGGTGGGTTGATACAGGCAAAGAGCGCTGCGCACACACATTCACATCTCCTTGCTGATGCACAAACACTGAGCCCTCTACGCATGCATGGATGTAGTACAGCAGCCCCACAAAACAGGCTGCTTGCAGTGCCACTTCCTCCCTGTCGTTTGAACACGGGATTATGGGCCTGTGACCACCAATTAATCCTCTTCGGTCCCCAAACTAATTCGTGTGTTGTGTATGGTGTGCAACCTCTTGCCACATACTCGCCACATACCTGCAACCAGGAGGACGATGCCAGCTTGAGCGTGTCCTCCTTCATGGCCGCCGTGCAGCAGCGCGGCCGCGTGCGGCCAGCCCTGCTGCAGGCGCACGTCGTCACAGCAAACCCCGACGATGACACCTGCACCCGCGGCGGCAGCGGATCCCTCGCTGCCACCACCATCCTGGCCTCTGCGACAGCTGCGGCTGGAAACGAGGGTGACGCGTCGCTCCAGCTGGTGCTGTGGCGCGCTGACGCACTGTCTGCAGTCATTGAGTTGGACCAGGCGCTGAGAGTTGTGAGGGCGGATGCTGCCGCTGGGCTGCTGTTCGGGGTCAGCAGCAAGCTGCTGGTCAAGATGGACTTCAAAAGGTGAACAGACATGACATTCATGGCCCTGCACAACCCACTGCATCCTAACGCAGACACCACTGCGTGCATGGTAGAGTCTTGCAACTTGCTCATGCGCTCCCCTGTCACGTGCAAGGACCTCGCATGCATCCAAACCCCCAGCACTTTGCTCCCCTGGCCGTCCGTCCTCCCATTGGTAGGCTGGCCGGACTGCCGCAGAGCGCCACCGCCGTCGACCTGTTGACGGCTGCCACAGGAGCTCCAGGGCCTGGGAAGAGGGGCGGCCTCAAGGCGGGCGCAGCACCAAAGGTCGGCGTGCGCAAGACGCTGCGCGCCACGCATGCGGACGGCGGGCCGCTGGTGCTGCACATGCAGGTGGGGGAAGGGTGTGTGTCCAGGTGGACCGAATGGTGCTTGGTGGGCCGGCGGGATTATGAGAGGCCCGGCTGGCGATCTGCCTCGTGCAGGTAGTTGGGCGCCATGGCGGCAGTTACCCTGCTGTTGAACACCTTGCATTACAGGGCAATCTGCCGCCAGCCCCGGCAAGTACCCACACCCCTTAACTGTTTATCCACGAACCTGATAACTCCCAGCATCATTTGCTTTCTCAATTCACCACCCTCTCTCTTTCTCACTGCCCCTAGGCTGTGTCCATGCCAACTCGTGGCGAACAAAGAATCGCAGTGCGCCTGCAGCTGGCAGAGCCCTCAGCCGGCAGCATGGAGCCACTACTGGCGCTCAAGAGTGTGACACTATCGCCTGCGGGCGCATTCCCCGTCCGGGCCGCTACCGGCGACAGCGAGTCCAGCGGCAGCAGTAACGCCGGCGGCAGCGGCGACAGTGGTCAGGCTGCAGGCGAGCAGGGCGCGATGGCCGGCTGCAAGGTTGGTCCTGGTTCGAAGCCCGTCGGGTTTCGCAAGGTGGCGGCGCTGGACAAAGGCGGGGACGATGAAGCCAACGTTGGCGGTGACAGAGGCAGTGATGCGGAGCTGCGAGGCGCGCAAAGAGCGCAGGAGGACCCCAGGTGTGCAGTTGCTGACGGGTAGTGCTTGTGTCGCGTGTCGGTGTGTTTTGCCCCAAAACGGCAAAACACATCAAAACACATATGTCGACATCAAATAATTTTATGTCGACATACTGCTGCCGCAGGCTGCTGCAGCTTGCTCAATTGTATGATGTGCACATCAAGGCAAACTGCGAGGTGCATGAATCCGCCTCCATGCTGGTCTCAACCAACCCAAATCTCAACAGGAGTCGCGTGGCAGAGTGGGTCAGGCAGTTAGAGGCATGCAACAAGGGCCGACCAGCGGAGGAGGACAGGAGCGACGGAGGAGCAGAGGTGGAGAAGAAAGGGGGCGGCCGCAGAGGCAGTGGCGGTTTGCGTGACGGCGGTCTTGGCCTTGCTCCTGTCAGAGGCGGCGGCAACAGCGCTGCCTTGGCCGACGACAGCCGCACGCACCACCCCGCCCCGGGCGCCGGCAACAAGCCTGGCCTTGGTGCAGCGGCGATGGGCGAGGCCGCTGAGAGCCAGGTGTCTGGGTCAGAGCCCGGCGACGGCGAGAGCGTTGCCGCAGGGGACCATCACGCTGACGAGGACCTAGCCTCAGACTTCAGGTGATCCAGGGGTACCGTGAACAGGGGCACCTGGTGGAGCTGCTGGCCGTGCTTGGCTCGAGGTCGCACCCCCTTGGTCAGCTCCTGACGTGTGTTATCGCTGACGTCCCGCTGGTATCCCCAATCACCGGACGCCACCCCAAGTACAGCATGCAGCCTCTTCGATTGCGTTTTAAAGGGCACGGGAACAAATGCGTGTCTGGCGTCAATATCACCAGACCGCCAGCCCAAGCACCTGACCCACCCCACATGTTTCATGCTCACCCTTCAGGCGCGCCAAGCGCCTGAAAAAGCTGAAGCGGATGCTGACCAGCACCGCAGCACAATCCTGCACACTGCGCTTCCAGCAGCACACGTGGCTGTGTGTTGGCATGCTGCTGATGGCCCACATTGTGGGGTACGCCATACTGTCTACCCAGCTACAGAAACGGTCTGAGTGAGTGCCTGGAAACCGAGGCTGGCTGGGGAGGGTGCGAGCCCAACCAGGGAGAGTGGGTTAGCAACCAGTGTCAGTGGTGTGTTGAGGTCTGACAACGCGGGGGTGAGTCTTGCATCAACTGCCGATTTTGTCTACTGGCAGCAAAGCTCCCCCGTGTGTGAGGCGTACTGTATTAAACACCACTTTTGACCACAGTAGCCCCTTTTACAAGCACCTGCAATCCCCTATCTCTTCATAGGGACATGAACAGCACTGGCGACATGACCTTCACGACCGACCGCTTCCAGCGCGTGGCCATGCGCACTCACTTTGCTCAGAGGTGCTCCCTGCCCGAGTTTGCCGGCTTTGAGGTGAGCGCAGGGATTGTATCCCTGTGGGCAGGGTTGTGACTGTCTGACAAGGTCCTCGTCTGCTACTGTGCACTGACCAGCTGCTGACAACCGGCACCACAGCAGTGTTACCCCTTCCCTGTGAGGTGCTGCGCTGCAGCAGGCTGCCGCTAGCCTTGCAGGCTGATTCCAGTTCCGTCGTGCCAAAGTCCAATGTGATACCACCACTGAAAAATGAGGCCTGTGTACGGCAGTATCCAGCAACTGTTGAGATTCCCCCTCCCTTGCCCAAGGTGTGCTCTCCGGCGTCCCAGAAGAACTCCTACAAGCGCCTGCTGACCAACCTTGACCTCATCCACGCGGGCCACATGGTGAGGATGCATGCCATCACGCTTGCGGCTGGCATCTTGCCATGCGCACAGCAGGGCCGCACAATCGGGTGGGGCGGGCGGTCTTCAAACACTGCCGGAGAGGAACAAATCAAATTCCTTTACACTGAGCACCTGCCAGTATGTTCTCAGCTTCTGTTTGGACTTCTCAGCTTCTGTTTGGACTCCTGCAACCCTCCACGTTGCTCCCCTGCGCCTCAGGAGCTGTACTTGGGCGAGAACAAGTTGAGTGCATTCCCAGATCCGCGGCTGTATGACTTCTGGACGCACCACAAGCTGCCAGAGCAGGTGAGGTGCCTGCATCAACACCCCCCTCCCAACCACCCACCCCCCACACACGCGCACGCGCACACATACACACATTTGCACACACGCACATCCACAAGCACACGCCCCCACACACGCACACGTTTGCCGACACAATTCATTCGTTCTAGTTTGGACGACGAGCTGAATGCCCGCAGCTGATGCAGCAACTGCCGCACAGCAATAGTGGTCTTGCCTTTCACATGACCCGCGCAAGGCACTGGAGGCGTGCTTGGACCCAAAGCTTGCGCTTGCTCATGCAGGTGTGGAGACAAGGGAGCTCAAACAGCAGTGGAGTTATGAGCTCTCGCAATGCGACTTTGTGGGAGCTGGGCAACAGGTTGGGCTTGACAGACTCCTATGTGACCCAAAACAAACCGACGGTGCAGCACCACTTGGTGGTGGTAGTTGGGTGCATGGGGGCCTGTTCTGAGGCTTGGCAGCGGCCGACTTGCTCACATATTGCTTCAAGCGATTCACTCCCTGCTGCTGTATATGGTCGCACCCTGCCGTATCCCCTTGCTGCCCTGCTGTTGCACCCCGTTTCCACCACTCCTGTCCACGACATTTGCACCCACACCCTCCCCCCCACCCAAAAAACCGACACAAACACGTGAGTTCTCACCTTCAGGCATTGGCCTTGCTGCTACCTGCCCCGACACCCTTGCACCTACCAGGTTCATATCTGCCGGGTATGACGTGTACTCCATCGGGCAGCGTGTAGGAGCAGCTCTTGAGAATGAAACCTCATTCAGATACATGCACCTCAACGGACCAGAATCGCTGTCGTTTGGGTACAGGTGCGGCAGCATGCACAAGACCCCCCTTGCAAATAGACAGCATATGCTGAGGTCGGATGCCTCCAGGGTTCACGGCACCCACCTTTTTGCAAATGCAGAAGGACAATCAATTGAGTGTGTTGCCTAGCCAAGGTTGCTGCCCGCGCTGTTTTATCTCAAGCTTGCAAGTATTGCTGAGCACATATCCATGGCCCCAAGCCTTCTGCGTGAAGACCAAATGTCGCACCCACCTGTCTTCCCCCCATGCAGGTGGAGCCTTGATCTGCAGGTGGACTTTTCCTATATGTTGCTTGGGAACCTCAGCCGCTGGCTAATCGTACTGCTAATTGTCGAGGCTTTGGTGATCCAAGTGCGGACCCGAGTGCTGGGGTTTGGTGGGGCATGTGAGGTTAAGGGGCGACACAGGGATGCACGCACTATGGCAGTGGTTGACGGTTTGCAGCACACGACGCAGTGCGTGCACCAGCACAAGGTCTATGGCGTGTGCACAAGCTGGACGAGTGGCCAGACCTGAGCATGCCCTGCCCTCCCTTTGTGTTGTTGTGTGCCCCCCACCCCCACTAACGGTGCTGTCACCACCGCCTAGGTTGCAGCCTCTCCCTCAAATGCTCATGCTTTGCACCTCTCCGTCCAAACCCTGCAGGGCGCCTGCCTGTTCTACCAGTTCATCCTATTGCGCACAGTCAACATCCAGCATGCGATGCGCTTCAGCGTCTTCCTGGCCCTGCCATCAGCCACCATACGCATAATGGCTAGCCGGCAGATGGCGGTGAGCAGGCGGATGGCTGTGCTGGGCATGGACAAATTGTATGGGGCCATTACCCTCCCCTCAAGCGAGCGAGACGTCTGCCGGGGCATGCATGTGGGAATGTTCAATGGCACTTCTGCATTTTGCAGGCCGCACATTTGTACTTTATCTATCCGAACATGAAAAGCACATGTACAAAGACAGCACACAAACTTTGACGCATAGGTCGATGATGACGGGCACGGGGAAGTGGATGACGACGACGATCTTGAGGTGCTGATGACTCATGAGCAGAGTCGCGCCGGCTACACCAACACCAGTGGCGCCGCAGACGCGGGTGGCAAGAGAGGCACAAAGAGCGTGCGCCTGGCGGCCGACGACGACGGTGAGGACTGGGTTGTCAGGTGTGCATGCAGGAGACACAGCGTGGCTCTGCTTTCCGCAGACCTGAGCTGAGCATGGGCTACCGGGGCAGTCTAAGGCTTAAATTTGCCCCTAGACATCTTCCCTCATCCTCCCTGATGGTCCTGCAACACAACAGACAAAATCAAGGAAAACGATAGCCCTAGAAAGGGCAAGGCAAATTCTGCCAGCAAAAAGAGCCGCCCCAGCAGCGCTGCTACCAAGGCGAAGAACGACAAGAAGCCACCGCTGCCCAAGACGCTGTGGCAGCAACCCTGCCATGCGCTGCTGTCGGCCTGGATGGACTCCGATATCAAGGTGGGGGCCCTTGCCGGCAGCATCAACTGAACACTAGTCTCGTTGCGCCCGTCTCTCAGCCCCCACCTCCCCTCAGTTGCAGGCTATCGCACATCCGCGCCCGCCCCTCGCCCCCCACACGCCCTTCGTGTAGCTCAACGGCAAGAAACTGGTCTCCAACAACAATGTGGTCCTGAAGCTTATGCTCCCGCTGCTCGTGTGGGCGGTGGCTGTCCTGGCGGTGTTTGGAATCTCCTTCCAGAGATTGGCCGGGCTGCAGGGGCCTCTAGCGTCGCTGAACGCGGCGGCGCGGGTCACTTACCTCTTCAGCTCCGTCCGCCTGACGGTGAGCTCCAGGCTCACGTGGTGGGAAACGGGTGGGTGGCCCGTCGAACGGCTATGGTCCGACTGCCGACGCATTCCTCGGGCGGTGCAACCAGTGGGTGCCGCAGTGGGGCTTTGTTGCAGTCGATTGGCACGTAGTTTCCCGTAGAGCTGTGATGACCGCACTCCGAACGCGCCGTGCTCACCCCTCGTCCAGGGCACCTACCTGGCCTTCAACACCGACCGCAGTCAGCATGACGGCTTCAGAGACACCCTGCTGCAGACGATAGCTGACATGAGGAAGGAGTGAGCGTAGAGACCCGGCGTGCGACAGCATCAATCGCAAGAAAATGGCCGCATCGTGCTTCACGAGCAAAGTAGTGTGCCTCTTATGGGCCACGCACTCTCCTCAGCCTCCAGGCGATCATCCTGCCCTGGCAGCACCACCGACTGGTGTTGGTGCACACAGCGTGCTCTGCATCCCTTCCCGCATTGCTGGTTGTTGGCACTGCACGCCATCGCCGGCTGTGAATCTCACACCTCACCATTGTCGCCGACAGTGGTGGTGGCCTACCACAACAATCAGGCGGCCTGCATCACAGGTGATGACGCTGTAGTCAATCCATTCAGCCCGCTCACCTTCCAACTGTCCGGCGCACTTTGTCAGGTATCATGCTCTGTTGTATGGCGGCAACATTCATCACAGTGAGCCATTTGCGGACGTTCCACACGTGGGAGGCCAGCGTGCATATTGTTTCTGCACGCAATACATCGGAGGTGTCGATCTGCAGACAGCAGGTGGTATCATGCCACCCCAGATCTACAGCTGTTGTGCATGCGTGCTGGCTTCGCACACTGCAGAGCTTGCCGCTCAGCTCTGTGTTTGATGATGGGCAGGGAATATATCACACCCCACCCCAGCCACCACAATTCTTCATCCCCTTACCCCCTTTGCCTCAACTCCTGTCCCACCGTCTCACCGCTCAGTCGCCGACGGTGTTACGTATCGCACCGAGACACCAGCGGCTGCGTTTGCCAACGCCGATTTTGCTGAGCTCTTCTTCAGGTTGGTGGGACCAGGGAGGGGGGGTGTTGAGATGCATTCCTGGTCTTGAGCAGGGTCACACTTGTTTACCTGAGGTGATGTCATCAGCTGCAACGGCAGCACACAGCTGTGACACCACGTGATGCGGTCTCTCAGCTTGATAAAAGCGAACTCAAACTGCTCACCCGGCACACACGCCCGCAGACACGTTTTTCAATGGATTGTTGTGCATACACCGGATCCGCCACCTCTAACCCCCAGGACTGATGAGTGCGTCCGGAACGACAAGAACACATGCTTCAAGCCCGACAGCCCCTACTTTCAAATCACGCATCGCGGGCTTGATGCAATGGTGGAGCGATACATGGACTTGAGCGAGGCGTTCTGCCACTTGCCACCAGAGCTGGCCCTGGCTAACCACACGACGTAAGGGGCCTGGCGGTGTAGGGCATGCGGGGTCGATGCACCTGTCAAGGAGGGGGTGTGGACGCAGCACGTTGACTGACGAGCGCACGCGTTGGTGAGGTGCTGCTCGCACTCTGACCACTCAGCGCTCATACCCTGAATGCACTCATCTCACCGTCATTGCGGCCCACTTATAACATCTCTTTTGAACTCATGGCTGCAGGTTTCTGTGGCTGAATACAATCGGGCCCAATGACATGGTCGAAGGGTGAGATCCCATCTGAGCCAGGCTAGTCAGCGTGGCGAGCCCGCACGCGGGGGTGCGTGGTCTTGAGCAACCTAGCATCAACCGCTTCGCCCTACGCCCCATCAACGACATGAATCAAAACCATTGCTGAGTCCTGCTTGGCCCAACCAACGCCACCTGTATCCCCCCTTGCCGCCGAGCAGGATCTACCGCGCCGTGGACCTTTTCGAGAGTGAGGGGTCCGGGTCATCAGCTGCATGGGACGCACGCGACTGCTGAGCGTTGCACCCACAACAATTCACCCAGCAGCTGTTCTCAATCCCAACCTCCTGGTTGCGCCTGCAGCTCAGCACGCCCCCAATGCCTTGCTTGGTCACATGCGCACCTCGTCACGACATGCCCGCGCTTGTACACGGTACGTTGCAGCCCACACCATCAGCAAGTTTCATCAAGTGACGCAGCTGCACCAGATTATGCTGGTGATCACCATATTCGTCTTTCTGGGCTTCATGGCGCTGCTTTGCAGGTGGGTTGGGGGGAGGTAGAGGCGATGTCCATGGATGTGAATGGTGCTGAGAAGGGAAGCACTCGGGGAGGGGCAGGTGCAGAGCGTACAGGTCCATCATATGAGGCCACAATGCCAGGAATCCAGATCACACACGCACGCGAACACACACACACACACACACACACACATGCCTCACCTCCAGGCCGTATGTGAGGCTGCTTCACGAGGAGTCCAAGGCGATCGCCGGCGTGCTGAGTCAGCTGCCAGCAGAAGTGAGGGCTGCCGGAGGGGAGGGGGTGACTGCCACAAGCCAACACGTCACAATTCATGCTGCATGACTCATCCAACCCCAGATCCCTTGTGCACCCGGGCCGCTCGCGCCCCTCGGAGGCAGCCTGCCTGTCAAGGCTGCAAATTGGCCGTCTTGCGGCCCACGCAACACCTGCAATCCGTGCATCCCTCTCTTGCCAGGTCAATGTGGAGGAGACTGTCAAAATGCATGTCCTGGGCCTGCCGCCACGTGGGGATGGGCGGCCCGCGTCCATGGTCGGCAATGAGTCACTTGTGATGATGGGGCCCGGCGGGATGGCGACGGCGGGGCCACTCGGTTTGAGCTCCCCTGTGGGACTGGAATACATGATGGAACGCCCGCCCGGCACGACAGGCCCTGTTCCTGTGCCGCCGCACGGGACTTGCGCGGGCGGCGGCAGCTTCAGACCTGGGCTGCATGGCGGCGCGGCGGGGGCCGTGGCCGTCAACGATGGACGTCACAGGAATGCGGCCCATCACTAAAATCAACTGGGATGGGTGTCTGCCGGAATCGGCCGAAAACTTGCATGTGCACGGGACGGCGCAGGACCATCACGGCGCCAGTTGCAACTGGCAGAAAGAGAATCACAGTGTGCACAGCGCCAAAGTGGCGTCTGGGGGTTGGCGGCCGAGTGTGATTTACTGCAGGTGCCTGTCAAAAATCAACGGCGTGGCACTTGCAAGCAAATGAACTTTACAACTCCACCACACGAACGCAGATAGAATCCACTTTTTGTGATGATTCAAGACTGCTCCCTTCGTGCAAAGCAGGGGTCTTCCACTTGGTGGCCTTGCCCAGTCCCGTGCGCCTCGGCGAATCGAATGCCCTGGGCCCTGCGCAGGGCTTGAGCACCACTTCATTTTCTCTCGACATCATGCGCCGGCAGCACGCCTCTGGCCTGTTGCCATTGCGTCTGTCTGGTTTGTGTGCGACGCAGCAGAATGCATCGTACCGCGCCGCTCCCAGGTGCTGGGGGGTTCGTCAACAGCCTGGATGACATTCATCAAGCGTGCGCGTGGATTTGCACTTTTCGCCCTTGGGACCAGGGACGCCTTCTTGCGTCCTGAAAACCCTGCTTGCAGTCCCGTCTTTCCTTTTCTTTGCCCTGTGGCTGCTGTGATCGATCTTCGTGGCCAGCAGGTGGGCGCCTCCACAAAGTCAACATCAAGCAAGATACAATGCTGTCAAAACACCATCGTGCTGTCCAACACCATCGCGCACCCGCTAGATCTGGCAACATCGCACTGCCGCTTTCAGCCACCAACTCGACCACTTACCTATTTAGACCCGCATGCACGTGTAAGCAGGTGGTCAAAACATATATTTACACGAATGGACCCACAGCAGCCCCATCAAGACTACAAATACAACATCAATAAACGGACACGCCTGTCTCCCAAAAGCAGAGAGTAGCCACGCTGTCATGATCGCCTTGGCCAGGGCCACGGTGGTGCACAGGCAGGGTGCAATTGCGCCCACTGCGGGGCCCGCGAGCTTGGACCCTGCGCCATAACATGAAAGCTCTCGCCGCTTTGGCAGGCCGCCCTGTGCAAGACTGCCTGTTGGGCACCAAGATGACACAACTCCATTTGCTGCCCAAGGCCCCAATGCTGCCGCCTCAAACGCATTTGCGAAACACAACCAACCGACACCTGCCTCAAACTGGATGTGAGGGGTTGAACAGCCACAGCACACCAAGGCTGCCCATGGACGGGCAGCTCGACCACGTGAATAATGTTTGACTATGTTTGACTTTCTGGAGGACCCCTTTGCGATTGAACTAGAGGCCGTGATGCAGTGCATGCCCATGCGCGACATTGTATGCTCGAAACGGCCCCAACCAGCTGCAGGCAGCAGCTGGGTGCGCGCTTCCCTCGCATCGCGTTATGGCAAGGCGCGAGACAAATGAGCATCCAGGCAATTAAGGGCGCTCTAAGAAAAGAAATGAACACAGGCTGACCGTGCGCGACGAGGACACGCAGAGCCTGGGGCAAGCAGCGCATGGGGTACACCAAACCATGCTGGCTCCAGGCCCCAAGTGCTGCTGCTTGCACATCACCACTGCTGCTTGCACACCACCACGGTCGCCAGCGCGCTGATCCACGTGACCGGATCTCTTGCACACAGATCAGTAGATGTCCAGAAGCACCTTGTCGCAGGCAGCCCTGAAGCGCTCCGCGGCGGTGGCGCTCATGTCGCGGGGCGCCGAGGCGCGGTTGCGGAAGAACGCCAGCGACGCGGCGCCGATGGCCGCCGCCTCCGGGTCGTCGGCCTTAGGGCCCGCGTTGCCGGTCTGGTCGCCGCAGGGTTTGCGGGGCGGAGGGAGGTGTGCGTGCGTAGCTTGATGAGTTCAGTTGCTGAGGGGGTGCAGATGGGCGAAGGTCAGGGCGGATCAGGCCGCATCGTGCTGGACTTAGGCAGCCCCGCGCTTTGAGCTGCCCACTCCCCATGTGGGCAGCGCAGGGATCGCAAAGCTCTTGAGAGATGGGCTCAACTGCCTGCCTGCCTGCATGCATGCATGAACACCTGCCACACACTCAACATCGGAGGGGCACAAATGCGAGAAGCAGCGCGCCCGCCAAAGGCGACCACACACACACCCGGCCCCCGCCCCCAACCCGCCCCGCCGCCCCCCGCACCAGCAGCAGGCCCGCCAGGCGGCGGAGGTGGAGGTCAATGGCCTCCTTGACCGCCGCGTTGAGCCGCGGGGAGCCGCCGTTGAAGGACACGAAGGTGCGGCCAAAGGCGGAGGCGGTGGGGCGCGCGATGCCGGACTTTGTGGCGATGTCCTCGAGGATGGCCTCCCTGCGGAAGGCGGGCGGATGGCGGTTGGGCAATGCAGCCAGGGGTCGGGGGAAACGCTCCAACATCCCCTCGCGAGGCAGATTCAGGTTGCACGATGCTCACGGCGTGCGGTTCAGGAGCACTCGGTTTTGCGTGGCGGGGCTTGCACGGACGAGAGGGGCGCTCATCATGTAGACGCTCGAGTCCCAAACAGTCCCTGGTACAAGGTGCGCACAGAGAAGCGCGAGGGGACGGCTGGGGAGTGGACCCAGCAGCATGCACGCACCTGTTGACCTGGATCTTAAGCGCAGCCTCAACAGCGAAAGGGTCCGCGTCACTGAAGATGCCCGGGCCGCCACCACCCGCCGCGGCCGGCGGCGACGCCGGGCGCGCGGCGCCCTCCGCGGCGGCGTCGGCGTCAGCGGCGCCCGCGGCGGGGTCGGAGAAAGTCGGGGCCACCATTGGCTCAAAGTGCATGGGATCCACGTGGTCAGCAAAGGTCTGCAGTCGTGTCGATTGGAGGTTGAGGGCGGTTGGAGGCAGCCGGCAAGGTCTCAAAGGGGGTGATAAAGCTGCACAGGCGATGGCACCGATGAAGGCACAGGCCACGAAGCATTCAGGCAGGCGTGGGGTAAGGGAGTCCTGCAAAACCCAAGGTGGGCCAATGCGAAGGGACGCCGCTCATGGTGCGGGGCGCGAGGACGCGCCGCCAACACACCTGCGTCAGCACGCGCGAGCAGGCGAGCTCCAGCTGCGCCTGCGCCGCGGGCGACAGCTGCACGATGTCGCGGTGGCGCGCCCGCAGGTAGGCAGCGGCGGCAGCGCCCATCGCGCAGGCCGAAGTGCCGTCGGCGCGGGGGCCGGGGACGCCTTTGAGGGAGGGCGGGCAGGAGCCAGGTGCAAGGAACAGGGTTCGGCAGTGAAAGGGGACATGGAGAGACGGCGACCTGACCCGTTTGAAACTCCGTGACATTTGGTCGCGAATCGAGGCGGGCTGCTCATTTCACTGCCTGTCATCCCAGGCTAGCGCGCGGGTGCAGCGCTGTCCTGGCAACAAGGCAGCATCAGGAGGCACGCAGCCAAAAGCTGCGTAATGCGGACGTGCCAGGTCCCACCGCCGTGCACCGCTTCGCAGTCAAGACCTGCGCGACAAGCACTCGTACGCTCACTGGTCCACTCTCCGCCTCCACACACACACACACATGCGCGCGCGCGCAACGCACCCGTCTTGAGTGTTGCGATGATGCGGTCCAGCTGCAGCGTGATGGCGGCCATGACAGCGGGGGCCATGGTGGGGCGGTGGCCATTGACTGACAGCAGCGTCGCCCCGTAGGGGTTGGCCTGGTACCTGCGCGTTGAATCAGTAAAATCATAACAACATGTATTCGCTGTAGACGTTGCATGTTGAACGTTGGGGATTTTCCTGAAATCTGCAAACGTGGAGTATCTCTGACAGCTGAGCAGGCAAGAAGAGCATGTGCGAAGCGGGTCCGTTCCGGTGCAGCACGGCAACACAGGGTCCGCGACTTGCATGCATTGCATCGTGATTGCTGAGTCAGCGCAACGATGGGCTCAAAGTTCGAACCCCTGTCACAGCAACGTGCATCCTGGGCTTCCCGCATGCCTCAGGCCCAGGCGCCAGGCGTCAGAGCTGCAACATCGGCAACAAACCAGAACGCAACGCCCCCCCCCCAAATCACACCTGCATATGCCGCTGCCCAGAATCAGGGCCTTCACCAGGTCCTTGCGCCCCGCCTCCAGCGCCGCCGCCGCCTCCGCGCGCGCCTCCGCGAGCGCGCCGCCGCCCTGCCGCTGCTCCTGCTGCCACGCCAGCGCGGCCGAGTCGGCGGCGGCGGTCGAGCCGCGCATCATGCGGGCGAAGAGCAACTGCCGATTGGAGGTTTATGTTTGGGGTGTGTCGACAAAGCGCGGGAAGGGCGAGGCTACCTCGTAACAAGTTTGGGTGGGATCTCAACAGTTCGAGCCTCTGAGGTGGAGACGCGTGGTGCAGGGCACTGCTCAGTGCACCACTGCAAGGACCAGCCTCGAACCCTGACCTCTGAAACCTTGAACCCTGGATCCCGCAGCCCGCCATCTCACCTGCAGCGTCTGGTCGTCGCTGCGGACGCGCTGGTACGTCGGCCGCGCCTCCATGGCCGCCAGCCACCTGGACACGGCGCATAGGCGGGGTACAAGGGCGGGTGAGCCACCAAAGTTCTGCACAGAAGGCCGCGTCGCCGTCCAATCTGCTTTTGACACAAAACGGCCGGCTGAGCCTCAGCAGCAGGTCAACCGTACATCAGCAAGATCTGTAGCATGTGTGTGTTTTTGTGTGTGCGTCTGGAGACAGCCATGTGTGAGTGTTGAAGGGCAGGGGCCGGGCGGCGCTCACTGGGCGACTGCAGGGAAGTCGGGGTGGTTGCGCAGCTGCAGGCCGCGGAACTTGGGCAGGCCTGGGGGGGTGGGGTTTCAGGAGGTCGGGTCGAAGCAGGCAGAAGCTTGATTGAAACGACCCCCTGTTGCGCCACCTCTTGCCACCACTGTCCGTTGAGCCGTGGCGACGGCTCGGCACAGCACGCGCCGATCCGGCGGCGGCCGCCCCCAAGCCCCTGGCCACGAGGGCACCGACGGAAAGCCCGACGTAAGTCCGCGCCCACCCGCCGCGAGGCGCTCCATGAAGCTGATGCACATGATGTCGCCGATGGTGAACTGGGACCCCATCAGGTAGGGCCCCCCGCGCGCCGCAAACTTGGCCTCAAGCCAGGACAACTTCTCCAGGAAGGTGACCTGGGGGTTTTGGGGGTTGCAATCAGTTGATTATGGTGGGCAAATCGTCTTTGAAACTTGTGGATATGTTGGTGGTCTGGGAAATGTGAAGGGTTCTGGGAGTGATGGGACCAGGGGCTGGGGTGGTGCAGGATAGGGAGGTCGTGGGTCCGAGAAGCCCAGATTGAGAGGATGGTCGAGAGGGAGTGAGGTGTTGTGGCGACGTCAGGGCTGTTGCAGCCCTGCACACGCACACAGGAAAGCTCATATTCACACATACACACACACACACACACATGCTCGCGCACGAGCCCGCCTGCTGCCCCACCCGGAGTGACTCCACAAGCTCGGCGCCGTGGTTGGCGGTCGCCTGGCTGTCACCCAGCAGGCGGCCGCCCGTCATGAAGCTGAAGCCTGGGCAGCGGGAGATTCCATTGCGTTGGCGAGGTGCGACATGATGAAATGAGCCAAAGCATTGGCGCGCCGCGGACAACGGACGGGCGCCGCACCGCATCCAAGGCGGCGGCGTGCCGGAGCTTGCAGGCGCGCGGCTGGGCCCCCACACATGCGGCGCCCGCAGCAGGGGGTGGCGGCGCATGGAAGACCACCGAGGTTCTGTGCTCGACTGAAAGGGCGCAGTGCAAGCTCGGCCTGTGCAGAGACGACGCCCGCCGGGCAGCTGCGCAGGGCGCCACGCCCCGCCGTCACAGGGTGACGCCGGGGCGAGGCGCCGCTGACCGCAGGGCAACTCGTTGCTCACCCGCGCGCTCCACGCCGGCTTCGCCGAGCTCGTCCAGGAATGACATCAGCTGCGGCGATGGGATTGCGGCGGGAAGATGCGAGGGGGTGGAGAGGGTTACTTATGATGCATGGCTTTGTATAGTTGCAGGGGAGAGGGTTGTTGTTCTGCACCTCGGAGTGGGCTGGACATATAGCCCGAAGCGCTGCAGCGCGGGGTGACTGGGGCAAACACAGCGCATGGTCGAGCAGCAACTGCGACCGGCGCCCGGACGCATGGCAGGCGCACACGCGCGCGGCCTGGCAACCTCTGCCGAAGAGTGCGTGTGCATGTGTGTGTATGTGCGATGATGGGGGGCACGATGTGGCAGGAGGGGGGCCGGTGGCCCTGTGTTGCGGGGCCGCACCTCCTTGCGATCCGCCTCGTCAGCGGGCAGCAGGCTGGGGGCGTCGGGGAAGCGCTCTTCCAGGGCCAACAGGATGTCCCTGTGAGTTTCATAGGATTGGGGGGCACCCAGATGGGAAAGAACGTGCTCGGCTGGGCGTACGAAAAGCTGGAGGCCTGATGTATGGAAAGGAGGTGGATGTATGCCGCACGCGGGGCCCCTGCTGCCGGAAAAGCTCCTGCCGCCCCGCGCCCTGCCCGCCCCGCCCCTCCCAGGCCGCGAGCCGGGGCCGCCGCAGCGGCCGCGGACGTCGCAAGCCGGCCGGCCGGCCCGGGGCGCGCGGCGCACTTGCTCTCCCACACAACGAGCGGCTCCGCGTCCTGGTGGCCGCCGCCGTTGCCGTTGGGGGCCCCCCAGTCGCCGGACGCCTTTGCGGGCAGCAGGTTCACGGCTGGCACCAGGTTGGTCGGCACCATGGATGAGTACCTGTAGGATTGTTTTTTTGGGGGGGGGGGGGTTGGGGGGCGCACGTGGGTGGTGCCGCATGACCCCAGGTGAGTCCAGGTCAGTCATACCCTTCCTGAAACAAAGGTCGAGGGTGTGCTGTTTGCACCTCCAAAACACGAGCGCAACAATAGGCGAAAAGACCAAAAGCGCACGTTTCATGTGGGTGCGTGCGGGGTGCATGGGCTGTGCGGTCTGGCGCGATTGGGATGCCAGTCGAGCGACATGTGGGTGCTTGGCTTTGACCGGGTTTGACAGAGCATGGGCAGCGGGCAGCTGGATGCACGGCGCAGATGGCGTCGTGCCATACTGCAGCCGCCGTTCAAAACGAGCTCGCTTTTGTGCGCTCGGCCGCGCGCAAGCCTGCGTGCTGCAAGCCTGCTGTCTCCTTGGTCTGCGCGGCCCCGCAAACACACACACACACACACACACACACACACACACACACACAGACACATGCACGCTTGCACACACGCACGAACCCCCCCTGCACCCTCGAACGCGCGCAACAGACCACGCAGCACCCCGCCTCCACACCCAGTCCCACCAGTCAGGCTTGGCATACAGGTCTATAAGCACGGAGTCGTACTCGATGCCCTTCTCCTCCAGCGCAAGCCAAACGCGCGCGCAGTAGGGGCACCAGCCGTTGGTGTCGCGGAAGAACACCAGGGGCTTGCTGCTCGACTTGTGGGCGTTGGGCCTGCGCGGCGGGGAGTGCAGTCCATCAATAGTGTGCGCGGGGCCGAGCCCCTGGCAGGCGGGCAGAGTGGGTCGAGGGGGAGGCGGAAGCGGGTTGTCCGAGCACTGCTAGCGGCTGACGCGTGCCGCCGCGCCCGCTCGCAGCTGCCAGGCTGCCCTGCATTCGCGCGTCCAAGGTGATCCAGCCGCTGGGGTCGCTGGAATCTGCTGAGTCCGGGGTCTCGCGCCGCGGCGGACGGCGGGGCGGGGCCGGGCGGGCGGCTCACTGAGTCGGCAGCGTCGCCCCCGGGGCGCTCGCCGGCTTTTGGCCCGGACGCAGCGTGTAGCGGGACAGCACGGGGATGTTATTGATACGGCTGGCGGCGGCGTCCAGGACGTCCCATCGGAGGATGCCTGTGGGCGCGAGTTGTTTGGTTGGGAGGGTTTTTCCAGTTGGCTACCTGAGGCTGCGTGCTGCACTGGTTCGGTCCAGCTGCATAAGCCTGAGGTAGGCGGTGTCGACCCGCTGCAGAGCTTGAGCACGCGGCGCATCTGGCAAAGGGGCCGCTGCTGGCACGAGGGCGAGCCGGTTGAGCGAGCACGCGCCAGGGGCGAGACACACCGACGGCACCCAGCACGGCGGCGGAACTTTCCCGAGCGACCGCGGCCAATGGGTGGTGCAAGACCTTGCCTCTGATGGCGCAGGGCACGATCCACAGCCACCCCAGGGCTGCACATACGCCTAGAAGGCGCAGAACCAAAACGCACACAGACACAGGCACTCGCCTTCCTCGTCGATAGACAGGCTCTCCACCGAGGTCATGGCCCTGCGCATAAGCAAGGCACGATCCTTGCGCCCGCAGGGTGCCACGAGCCCGCGTGCACCTCGCACCGGCACCCTGCCATGTGCGAGCAGGGTATGCTGCTGCATCCTCATCGAATCTGCAGCTGTGGTAGGTGTGGGACGTTGAAGGTAACGGTGCTGTGCAATTGAGCAGGCCAAGCGCCCGAACGGGTGTTCAATGGTGCACGGCGCACACGTGGCGGCCACCTGGTGTGCAGCTGGTGCCGCTGAGGTTGCGAAGCCTGCACCGCCAAAGCCTGCGTTACCGATCAAGTACAGCCTAAAGGTTACTCAGAAATTTATGGCACAGATCAGGCCAGCTGACTTCAGTGTGCGGCGAGCGTGCAGTAAGTGTGCGTGCCGTGGAGTGTGGTGAAGGCTCCAAGCACCTACCCTACACTGCAGGCGGGTACCATTTTGTGCTTCGGGATTGATATCGAGGAGCGTAGCCAATTCGAGGCATATGATAGCTAAACACAGGGTATCCCAATTTGTTACCTCCCCCAAAGGCGATGTCAAAACCGTCCCCCTGCCGGTCCCTTTTTCTGGCTGCATCCGCCAATAGTCATGCATCATCAACCCGCACATGTCAGCAATATGTGCTGCCTTCGAACAGCGATGAAGTGACGAGCTCAAGTAAAGCTCACAGTCTCCAACTTCTGCGGATCCCAGCAACAGGCACACCAACATTGTGTGCAGTTGCTCAGTTGCTTTCTCTCGTCCCCCTGCCATCGATCGAAGCCCCATCCATCCAGCTGATGCGGGTACAGTAAAGCCTATGCAATGTTTCAAAGACGTTGAAGTGATTCCGGTAATTCCATGCACTCTAGGGTGCGCAAGATATGACAGCGCAAATGAGCAAGTGGCTCCATTGGCGCAGGCACTGGCGGAGCGCCAGGTAGCGACAACTTTTGGTGACCAGGCTATATCAACATACCCAGGACGAACATGTCAGTAAAGATTGGTGATCGCGGCCAATACCAGCGATAAGACATCTCATACAGCTGATGTTCTGTCGAGCAGTGGACCCAGCCCGCTGTGCAACAGCACCGATCAAGAACGCTTGTCGCACTCGTTACCGCAGCTTATGTTGCAATAAACAGTGTCCTTAATTCAATGGCCCGTCCACGGGCCTCCGTGGCCCTCGCGATGGCTGTGACACTGCTGCCCTCGGTCTTGTCCATCACATTCGACCCTTGCCAGCCTGTAGAGCCCATCAGAAAGGTATTAAACAATTATATGATTGCTATTCCACGATCCTGGAGGATCTCCGTTCACAGGGACGCGGGTTCGACCCATTACGCAGGGCACGGGTGGCTTCGTCGTTGGCTTGGCCTTCTGGCCGGGAGGTAAGGAGGCCGACTGGGGAGATCCCACCACAGGCATACAGCCTTGCAACGAGACGCAGCGCGCCAACCTGGTGAGCTCCATTGGTGACCACTGCGCGCCCCACGCCGCGGCGCTGTGCTTGTGCACACGTCCAACAAGGCCTGCAGGACATGGCCCGCACCCGACTTCCAAAACAACACGCATACACGCGCAGACATCGCTTGGCGTGCACTTTGCGGCGTACAATACCCGCATCGACAAGCTGAGCGTCCTCAAGACGACGTTCCCAGAGCAGCTCGCGCTAACAGCGGCGTCGGCGGAGGGTGCGCCGCTCGTCATCTCGGTGGTGGCGTTCAGGTGAGCATCCCCCGCCTGTATCTTGTGCAGCAGTCAGAACTTAAGTACCATCACCTTCACTGGTTTTGGCCTGCTTTGGCTAGCTCTGAAATCAAGCATAGTCGCCCGTTCCAGACGGCAGACGAGCAGGTTGCGAACGAAGAGCAGGAGGAAATTGGTGACGCCGCAGCGCCGGCGCTCTGGCCGCCGCGGAGCGGGGGTGTTCATGTTCGCTTCGCCGCCCTGATGGCTGCAGGTCAAATGTGCGCTCCGAGGCGAGGTATGTGGTGAGCGGCGCGCCGGCCATCACTGGTGGCACGGGGTTCGTTTCCACGCTCTCCCTCATGTCCAAGTTTGGTGAGCAGAGGCCCAGTGGTGGAGCAGCGGGCGTGATATGTAACTGCAAAGCAGCATGGTGTGCACATTTCCGGATGATGACGCAGGCGCTTGCGTAATTGGGGGCGTCTGGGCCGCCTCAAGCTGGAGAGGATGAAAGTGTGCGCATCAGGTGCCCGGGCAGCACTGTACTATGCTGGCAAGTGAGCACCACTTGAGCAACTCAAGGCCTTCAATATCGAGGTGGCATGCTGGAAATTGTGTGGCGGTTCCCATCCGACGTCTTGCCAACAACACACTCTCCATCGCTGCAGAGACTGGCGTTCTGAAGTACCTCCAGTTTTACAACCTCACTTGCAACGACTGCGGCGGCTGGCAGAGCGGCCGCTGCCTCCTGGGCACGTCCTGCACTCTGCCCGTTTCAAACTGCACTTGCGCCAACGTCGCGGCGCCCACCATGCCCAAGCCATCCGCATACGTGCCGCCCCCGCCGGCGGCGGCGGTGGCAGCGGCGTCAGGGAACGAATCGACGCCGGCGGCAGCGGCAGCGGCAGGGAACGCGTCGTCGCCGGCGCCCGCTGATGCAGCCGCCCCTGCGACGCCGGCCGCCGCGGCCTCGCCCGCGGCGGCCGCAGCGGCTGCGGCGCCCCCTGCAGCGGCGGTCCTGCAGCAACCTGCAGGCGGGCCTTCAGGGGATGCGGCCAGCGCAGGAGCAGCGGAGCCGACCCCGGCCCCGCAGGACGTTGCGGCGGCAGCAGTTGGGGGTGGCGCGGCGCGCCACCTTTTGAATGCGACAGGGGAGCCCCTGCCGGTCTGCAACTACACGCAGTTCACCTAGTGAGTCCTCCCGTACGACCCTGTAGTCCATGTTCAGTGGTTTCTGAGAAGGGAACTCCATGTTGATGCTCGCATGTGCAGGTTGCTGCATGGGGTTAAAGCCACCCTGACGCTTGGCCTCCAGACCTTGGCACTGCACCAATCGACATGTTTACGGCGAGGTTGGAACCCTGACATGGAATGTTTTGTCAATGGTCGTTGACCATGATCAAACCTGTGACCGCCGCAGTTGTGCCGCTAGCGTCAACTTTGCGTATGATGGGCTGGACTCCGGCGGCGCTGCATTTACGACGGCGTCTCAGGTGGGTGCTTGACATCGCGCGGCTGTGTGATGGTTTGCAGGTTTGCCCATGGCTCCCTGTGATGGTGGCCACGTTCACCAGCCGCAGATATCGTTGCAAAGTGCTCTTCAGACCCCGCCAGTCACGTCTGTGCGTCACGAGCGCCGACTTGCTGCCACTGGCACTGCCTTCCACTGCCGACACCAAACACCCAAAACACGCAGGTACGGAAGCTCAACAGCTACAGCCTGGTTTCTCTCTTTGCCAAGGGCAAGACGCTCTTCTTTGACTTCGTGAGTGGCCTGCCTGCTGCGGTCGCCACCGAGGGGGGAATCACCCTTGCCAGCTCAGTATTGCCTGCCGCACCTGCGCCGAGTGCATTCTCACGCAGACCGTCACCCCTTCTTGCCCTATCACCACGCATTCTCTGAACCCCCCGTGCGCTTCCTTTCCATTCTCAATTCCCATAATCAACAAACAAACAGAAGGAGAAGTATGACAGCACGATGACCAACTACTGGGGCCGGTTTGGGGAGCTGCAGCAGGACGTGCAGGCGGCATACTCAGGGCAGGCCGAGGCGGGACGCGCCATCGGCGGCACCCTGTAAGGCACCAACGAGGTGTCTGGCTGCACTGAGTCCTGGCAGCACATGCTGGTCAGCGTTGCCGTGTCTTGCGTGTGTGCTGGTGTATTGGGTGAGATTCTTGTGATGACTCCGCCATCTGATGATGATCGTGAGGCTGGATGGAGCGTCTATATTGTGTGTCTTGGATGTCTACGCCACCATTGCAGTGTGCGGCAGCAGCTTGCGCCGCGCACTCTGTCCGCTAAGCGCACAGCTTGTTGGTTTTTTGGGCGTGTGTTTACACTGCAATCTTGCCAACCCATGAGCATACCCTCATGCCGGATGGAGTTGTGAGAGCTGCCATGCGTACCACTGGCAGCATAAGCCCTGTACTTGTCAAGTAACCGTGATCAAACTATAATTTTTATTGGGAATGTCTAGGCGGCGGTGTAGATCGTCAATGCGGTGTTGATAAGCTGCAATCTTGGAGCCTGCGGGCAGGCGGCTGCAGGCTTGCAGGCTCCAGATGACCCCATGAGAGCATGGGAACTATCTGTTCAGGTTGGTCTACGGCTGCGGCACGACTCCTACCAACAACCGCGGCCATTATGCTCATCAGCAACCTGCAGGGCACATGCTCATGCAACGCAGACCTAGCTTGCTTTGCTCCCTCGTATGCCTTACGGTATTCTGCTTCAGCCTGGCCTCGACCCTGTCTTGCCGCAATTGAATGACCCAAGACCGTGCACCTGAGCACCAGCAAACCAGCACGTGTGGCCTAAACTCGGTTTGGACACCCGCGGCGAGATACCCCAAGCGACAGGATGCGCCTTCCTCATCTGATTGGATTCGTTTACCCTACAGTGTAGTCAGGCACGCTCACCACCGGGGGAACGACGGACATGTATTCACACGGCATTCGCGCTGTTCTCGGAAACTCAAAAACCGCTCAGGGTTCCGAGCCCGCATGCACAAGCATCAACAAGTGGCGTAAGTTGTCATGTTCAAATGATGTTCAGATGCTCATATGGGCCTGTCAGCCTTGTGGTGTGCGGAGTGGCAGAACCTGTTGCGAAGCGAAGCTGAGAAGCACCTGCATGAGCACCCTGTTGGGACCTCAAGTACAGTCGTGCGAACAATGCGAGCATCACTACTTAGACACATATAGATTAATATACATAGGAACGGTCGATCGCAGCCCGCAGCCTGCGGGGCTGTGATCGTCGGTCGCACGCGGTTTGTGTCAAATCCGTTTCGCCCACCCGCAGCGGCTCAAGAGGAACAATGCAGGGTGAGAGGGGATAGACGACATCTAGTCGACCTGCAGATGGCTGCTTGCTGCGAAGGGGTCAACCATGCACAAGCACTCCATCCAGCCTTCGTTCTGACCCTACCTGCTTTGGTGCCTCATGACGGCTCCCACCCTCGTACAACAACAGGCACCACTCTCGATGGTGGCTTGCGAGAAAACTGTACCAGCGGCAGCGACACTAGCAGCAGCAGCAGCGCCAAGCCGCCCGCGCCTGTCAGCAGCCTGCCGTTGCAGCAACAGCCCGCTGAACCCGACGGTGCTGCAGACGTCGAGCGCGCCGTCCCGGCCAGCAGCAGCCCCATGAGCATAGCGCGCGCCGTTGCTGACAGCCGCTTCGCACAGCTGCTGCTGCTGCGCCGCGGTGGCGGCGGCGGCGGCACCGGCGGCGGAGCCAGCAGGGCCAGCACTGCCAGCAGCACGCCGCGGGCACGGTCGCGCGCGTCGCACGCGTCGGGCACGTCCACTGCCGTGGCCTCAATCAGATCATTCCGCCTGGCCTCTTCGGATCTGGACGCGGCCGCGGAATCAGCGCCCGGCACACCCCTGAGGGTGTCCGTCAGCGGCGGCGGCCCCGCCAGCCCCGCGACGCCCAGCCGCTCGACAGCGGGCGGCAGTGTCCGCGCCCAGCCGCTGCTGGCTGCGCTCCCAGGCGTATTAGGGGTGGGGGCGGCGTCCGACGCGAGCGATGCGCCACAGGTCGCAGCATCCAAGGAGGAGTCTGTGGCTTGCGTCCCTTCCAGCGACGGCGTTGATGTCGGCGCCCGCAGCGGAACGGCATGCGCCAGCGCCAGCGGCGCCGACGAGGTGCAGCCCGGGAGCCCTGTAGAGGTCACCCTAGTGATCTCAGATCAGCACGCCAGCGGCGGCAAACCCGAATCAAAGTCCTCTTTGCCCGCTGCCGCCACCACAGCTGAAGTCGCAGCAGCCCCCAGAAGGCGGTGGTGTTGCGCGCGCGGCCCTACGCGCTGCAAGGTGCCATTAGTCATTCTGGGCTGCCTGCTGGGCATCGCCGTCGCCGCCGTGCTGCTACCGGTCACCCTCGAGCGCCGCAGCACCGCGAACGCCGCGCGCGCGGCCGCCGGGCGGCCGGTGGTGGGGGCGACGGCGGACGGGGCCACCTACGAGGTGGACGTGACGGTTGCACCCCCGAAACTGGCCAGCCTGGGCTGGGGCTGCGCATCGCTGCTGGGAGACTCAAAGGTGGGGCGCTGGCATTGGCGCAGCGTTTGGCAAAATCACTGTCAAGTGATCAGGGACCCGTAGGGCGGCGCCATGTCAGCGTACCGCCAAGCACACGTGGCATGGGTCCCGATGCATCAGCAGTCTGCTTTCTTGTGCGCATTCATCTGCACCATGAGCAGCAGTGACTTCTGCCCACGCGGCCGTCACAACCCACAAGGCAGCTGCCTGCATGCCTCACCACATGCCTGCACGCCTCCATCCCATCCCACCAGGCGGCCGATCGCTTCCAGTCGGTGTTTGCTTCAGCGTATGCCGTCGGCCTCTCCCTGTCCCTAAAAAACGTCGGCATCAGCAG